>NW_006263866.1:6913-7871 GCF_000469605.1 Apis dorsata | reverse complement strand
GTTTTTCAATCCTCATTCAGAATGTAGTTTTGTCAGATCTACTCAATAAGATATAATATTACAGTAAGTTTCTAAAAATATTTTTTAAGGATCTCTGAAACAATTCCATACATTACACTATCCGCGTGTCAAGCAATTGAGTGATATAGAAAAACAACGAATAATCGATTTGAAAAGTTGTAGGAAAAATGAACAATAAATTGCGAATATAATTAATAGATCCCAAAATAGTTATAAATTTAGTTTTTAATTATAAATTTCTTGAAACTTGGCGTTGAAAATTACGGGAAAATCAAGGGATTAGAATGACTTACATGATTATTATCAACTGTAAAATAAAATTCTAATGGAAATATCAAAAACTAAAATTTATTATTTCTTTATATAAAATTGTGATTTAATTTGAAATGTAATTCCAGTTCTGTAAAAAAGTGAGTTGCACATTCTGGAAGGTTTAAATATCAGAAATGTTTGCAGAAATCATTATTTACAAAAGCGTTATATTGAGGTTAGACTAAAATTTGCTAAAAAATTTATTCAAAAAAGTAATATGTGGAGATTTGTGATTTGGAGCTATGAAAAAAAGTTTAATTTTGATAGGCCTGATGGTTTAATTATTATTGACACGATTTGAGGAAAAAAAGAAAGATCATATCGCGGACAATTCAGGAAGGTAAATCAGTCACGATTTTGACTGTTTTTAAAAAAAATTTTTTAAAATTTGAAATGGTTTTTTAAACGGTAGAATAAATGTTGCTGATTATCAATAGATATTACACGATTATTTTTTGTCTTTTATAACATTAACAGAAGACGATAAAACGATTTTCCAACAAGATGAATGCTTTCATTCATACAACATCCTCTACAAAAAAGTGATTTCAAGATTTCAGGATCGAGTTATTATCATGCCCAACTCTGAGCTTTGATTTGAACCCCATCGAAAATCTGAAATATC
>NW_006263866.1:5182-6516 GCF_000469605.1 Apis dorsata | reverse complement strand
GGTTTTGTCAATTTTTGTTTCAATACTATGAAAAACATAAAAATATGATTGAGTTTATAATTACAGCACTGTATATAATGAGTATCTTGAAATATACAATAATAATATCTTTATATGCAGTCTAATTATTATATTTTAAAAATTTATTTTCTGTATTTGACTTTATTTCGCTTTTACTTTAATTAAAAACAAAAAATTTTTTTTAAATTCACTTTTATATAATATTTAGCTCCAATCCGTTCCTGGATAGTATATAGTTATAAAAATAATTATTACAAAGTTCTGTTAACAAGTTCGATTTTAAGATAATCAAAAGCAAAGTCCGTATGTTAATGACATTATCACTAAGGTTTGAAGTTACAAAAATTTTCGATAAAGTTCTAAGTTCAAAAAGTTCATGAAAATTAAGATTTTAAAAGTGCGAAAGATTCAAAATAATTTTGGTAGTTCTCAAAATTTTGGTCGTTCAAAAAGTTCTCCCAAAACGCTGTTACCTTCTAAAACTCCCTCCATGTTCATTTTGCGAATCTTCAATTTATATTTTAGTTTATACAAAGATTAGAGTTTATACAAATGTCCAATAACATTATGGACCAGCCTCCTGATTGAGCAACATCCCCAATCTAAGGAAAATTTCTAGATTAATCTGAGAGACTATGCAACTCACGAAGTTGGTTATTCTAACGGGAACCTATTCCGTGTTTGTAGTAATTTTTCTCTGATAGTATGATGTTGATTACCGTTGAGATTGATATGGCGGGAACTGTCATCTTAGACTCCAGGGTCATATTGATACCTCATTCACGCCAAATAGTTTCTAAATATACAAAGCAAAGGATTACCAAATTTTTTCTTCAAAAACAGCATTATTCAATGTCTGGATATCATCTGTTCAATGTCTGAACAATTTCTAAATTTTTGATTGTAATATGAAAACTTTTATATATCTTTTTATGTTATTCGAGTCATTTTTATATTTTTAAGCTGATGATGCGATTGAAAGTTTTTACTATCTTTCTGAATTCATTTGATTTATTTTTACTATTTGATTTATTTTTAATTGTTTAATAATTGTTTAATAATTGTTTAATAATCAAACGTTATATAGAACGTTATATAGAAACGTTAAAATCTTTGATGTTCTTACTGAATAGCAATGGACATAATTTTATTATAATATTTTTCGGATTAAAGATTTGAGAAAGATTTATGTACTGGATGCAATGACAATAAATGAAAATATAAAAAGTAGTATCTAAATGATTTACATACTTTTTCATAGGATTCCTTTTCATAGGATTTCATAAGATACAGGTAACTAAATAAAGATGAAG
>NW_006263866.1:0-4749 GCF_000469605.1 Apis dorsata | reverse complement strand
AATAGAGAGAATAAAATAATAATAAAAATAATAAAAAAAATAAAATAAAAAGAAACAAAAAATCCTGTTGTTATTTTGATAGATAATGGAATAATCTATCAAAAGGAATAAATTGTAGATGTTTTTATTAAATTTTTATTAATATAATTAAATTTTTTAATAATATTTATCAAGTCTATACTACAATAGAACTGAATATGATAAATAATGTAAAGATGTATAAATAAATAAATATATTGATCTAATTTCATAAATTTCTAATAAATGATTCCTTATAAATATTATTATGTAATTAATTCTTGATTACTTTTGATTCTTGCAATATTTTTTTCATCATTACTTTTCTATTTATTATATTTTTCTATTTTATTTTTTCTATTAGGCTGTATTTTTATAATAGTTTTTTCAATTTTGTAAAGTAGCTTAGTAAATAAATTTGTATCATTTTCATATTTAATGTTGATTTTTTTATCTTTCATCAAATTTTAAAAAAATTAAAATTTTATGTCGATGTATTTAATTTTTTTTATTAAACTTCTGACTTTATGCCAATTAATATAACTTTGATTATCCTCATAGATTGTGATTGAATATTTTATTTTGAGTGCAAGTTCTTTAATAACTTTTCTATTCATAATATTTCTTGACATTTATTGCTCAACATGATATATTTCATTTTTGTCAGTGAAATGATTATTCAATTTATTTTTCAATATTTATTCAATATTATCGAATATTGATTATTTCAATATTTCTCATGTATTCAAAATTTTCTATTAATTCTTGTTTCTATTCAATTCGCATATAAGTAATTCATTTTTTTTTTATATAATCCCCAAGTTTTAGTCCCCATATTTTATGTCCGATTTATTAAATATGTATGATGTATTTTGAATACATAACTATTTATTTAGCTTCTATTGAGTCAATATTGCTATTAACTTTTTTATTTTTCTTTTCAATATTATGGTATTTGCCATTACTATATCCGATTTTATTAATTAAAGTCATTGTACATTAGGTTTTCAATAATAATTTGAAAATCTTTATTGCTATTTAAATTGATTTTAATTTTTAACTTTTCATATTACGTTTATTGGAATGTTGGATGCTTTGAATCATTTAATCCACATATATTAATAATGTATTTTATATGTTCTTTTTTTATTTAATATTTATTATTTAATATTTTACCAATGCATATTCAAATAATTTATAAACTTACTTAATGATTTTGTATATTTCTAACAGAATTAAATATTTCTATATAATTTTTCGTTATGAATATTCGTATCCTTATATTCTTTTATTGTAACTTATTTTATTTTCTTTTTTTTTTATATATAGACATGGTCCATTTTGTTTTGTTTGTATTTTAATTTTTAAATTCTATAATATATTGTGTAATATATTGTGTAATATATTGTGATTTAATTGATGATGGAAACAATATTGACATTATTAATAGTTTTATATCATGAAATTAATATAAAATAATATAAAATAATATAAAATAATATAAAATAATGAAATTAATATAAAATAATATTATTAATAATGAAATATATATTTGGATTTTTTTTATTTTTCGTAGATAACGATATGATTGTGTAATTTCTTGATTCTTGCTTGTTGAAGCAAGATGAGCCAAAAAAAAAAAAGAAAAAAGATAATTATATCTTATATATTTTTTTATTTTTTATTTGTAATTCTTACTTTTTTTGTACAATTCTATACATATATATTTTTTTTTCTTCTTAAATTTGATGTAGTAGAAATAATTTTTTCTTCTGTATCAGTGTTTTATATTTATTTCTATTACATATTATTATTGATATTGTAGCAAATGTTTTCGCTCTTGATATATTTTTATGAGCGCATTTTCTAAATTCTTAGGAAATAATCTCCTTTCTAAAACATCTTGATAACCAATTAAGATTCGTTCTGCTGAATAAAATTTATGCATTGAATACTGATATGTTATTCGTATTCATAACAAATTCGTATTCAATATAGATTATAATTTTGATCATTTAAATTATCATACTGGTAATGAAATAAAAATATTCACAGAATCTTTTATGTAATATTTTTTTTATAATGAGTAAATAATGAGTAATATAAACAATATAATTGAGAATAATTAATTACATATTTTTAGATACTTATTATATATTACAAAATAAATCTTTGTAAAATTTTAGAAAGTGTTTAAAATATAAACACTTTTGGATATTGCAAATCTTTTCAATGAAAATAAATATTGATATACGATATACAATATATATAATATATATTTATAAATGATTGAATATTATATATAATTATTGAATATTATTGAATATTATTATATTATATTATATATTATATTATATAATTATTATATTATATTATATTATATTATATTATATTATATTATATTTATTTAAATATAATATTTTTGAATTTCAGTGCATTATAATATTGTACGTAATGTATGTACATAATGTAACTAGACGTAATGTAATATGTAAATATTGTATAATATTATTATACGATTTTCATATATGTTTAAAAAAAACTTTATTACTTTTAATTACGTAAATTGAAATCTACATAATTTGTTATTTAATAAAAACTTATCTCGAACATATATAACTTATAACAAATTTTACAATATTTAGCGATGATTGCACAATATTTCATTTAAATTCATAGATGAATAATTACACTCAATCTGAAATCCATAGGAAAGTATATGAAAGTATATAGTTTTGAATTAGAAATTTAAAATTAAATGTATTTTTAAATAATTGCTTATTTCTTTTAATTATTTTCATATATACAAGAAATATATTTCATATATACAAGAAAGTTCCAATGATACTTAAATCAATTTCAATTTCAGATTGCTAAAAATAAACTAGTGAATCAATTGACAAATCTTTATTTTGATTTCACTTGCATTTAATGTTTCTTATTTTTATTCTTATTCTTATATAGAGAGAAATAATACTATGATATGATACTATTGATAGTTCACTTAGCTAAGTTTTCGCTCTTCTACTGTAAAACTCTTAATGCAAATTTAATTAAGCTTTATTGAATAAATGTATATATGAACATTTTCTATTTTGTTTTGATATTTAGAATCCGCTATTCAAAGAGTTCTCATATTTTTAAACACCTTGTAAAGTCTGAAAAATTAAAAAAATTATAATAGATGTTGTGCTATAAAAACTATTATTAAAATTTATTATTAAAATTTCGCTTTATTAAAAAATATTAGTTATTTGTAGAATTTGTTAACATAATAAACAAAATGCGCTTAATAATAATAGTTTAAAAGTTTAAATATAGTTGGATAATAAATATTTTGTTTACTTCAATTGTTTTTGAATATGATAATAAATTTTCCTTATTAATTTTCCTTCTTAATTTAACTTTTATTAATCAATAGACCTTCGATCAATAGAATTTATCTTCATTGCTGTCACAGATCTGATAATTCATTGAGATATAAATCCAAGAAGGTACAAAGATCTAAGATTTAATTTATACGGATTTTGATGTCTTTATTAATTAATATTAGATATGTTTTTAATTTTTTTTTTTGACAATACATGATCTTATCTACATTGGATTTGATTTTGAGATAGTTTTCCAGATCGTACCGCCATCAAAATACAAAAAACATACAATTACGATATCTTGATCTTATCAATATTTACCAGAAATATTTTTTTCAGCAGGAATCGAATTATACAAAAATCAAATCATTTCATATTTATATATATATTTTTTATTTATATTTATATTCATATTTATATTTTTTCGCAGATACTAGAAAAAATCGAATACAACTCGATCTCAAGAGAATCATTATTGTTGCCATGTCAGTTCTAAACTAAGCATTGCATAATAATTAAAAAGAACAATTATGAGATAGAGATAATAAAAATTTCACAATAAAGAAGATCCGTGAGAAACATAAAATCGATTAATCCTTATATAAATCCAAATATCCATGTAAATAACAAAATTATTTTTGGTTTCAATAATATGAAATATATGATTATCATTCTGAACAATATTTTTCTACATATAATAAGCGAATTCTTTATTCTTAATTCTTCTTAGTTTTCATATTCACAAAAATACTATAAATATTTATCATTATGTATCATTTTAAAATTTCCCCTTTAAATGATGCATATTTACAATATTTATTATGTATTATGAATATATATGGAATAAAAATAAAAGAGAGAGAGAGATATACTAGGCTTCTCCCTCTACATTCCTTAAAAAATTTCTACTCTTTGAATCGACTTTTATATCGATTTTTGTGAAAAAAATTTGTAAAAAATTTTATATAATTGAGTTTTAATATTATATAATTTACATACTATTTGTTACACAACTAATATACTCAAATATTTATATTTCATTTTATGAATGGAAAATTTTTTAAAAATTATGTAATTAAAAATAAATAATTTTTAATATTATTTATTTATTAACATAAAGAAATGTGATTAATAATTATTCTATCTAACTTTTACATATTATTATTGTATTCAGATTGATTTTACAATTTCTGACAATTTTTTTTTCTTTTTCTTTCTTTAAATAAGATTTGTTTGATATATATCGTATGATCTAATAATTTTCNNNTTTCTTCTTTTGCATTCAATGAGAATTATAATTGTAATGTGATTATATCAAATTACAAAGAATATTTATTACATATATAATTTTAATCAGTAC
>NW_006263865.1:68126-69205 GCF_000469605.1 Apis dorsata | reverse complement strand
ATATTATATATATTTATATTACATTTTGAAATTTTATTTAAATAAAATAATAATTTTAATAATTTTTATAAGAGTATTAAATATAATTAATATTATGAGTAATGAATAAAATCTACTCCATGTATTTTTATAATTTAAATCAAATTTTATAATTTATTTATTATATACATACATTTAAAAATTAATCAATCCTTTAAAAAAATATATAACTTACTGTTCGTAGATAACTATAATAACTTTCCATCTGTCCATAATAGTAATGAATCATATCGATTTTCATGAGTAAAACGCATAAAAAACAATTATGCAAAATAAATATATTTTAAATATTTATGAATAAAATATGTATATTTTAAATATGAAATTTGTACATAATTTTATATTATGTACAAAATCAACCATGTCAATAATCGAAGCAGAATACGGTCTTTTTTCACCTGATAACCATAACTCGACAAGCAAGATCGAGTGTCGATAAAAATGTCTGTAAAATACAAATAAATATAATTAATTTCAAATATAATTTATAATATTTAAATTATTTTAAATATTTCTTATTACATTATAATATATACTTATTAAATTTATTGATTTTATATAAAATTTTTACTAACATCTTATTATTTATTAAATTTATTATTTTTAGAAATTAATAAATTTATTAATTTATCAAATTTAATTTATTAAAATATATTATTATAGAAATATCTTCCAATCACATTAAAAATTAATTTTTGGAATATAATAATTTAGCAATTTTTAGATTTTTATATTTAATTTTTGCACCTTTTATAATTTATTACTATATATATAATACATATAATAAAATTTAATATATTTTTGCAAATTAAATTCATTAAATTCTATGATATTAATGTCATGGCATTTATAACAACAGTTATAGTTACATTCAATTCTAAATGCTATTTTACGAGAAAAATAGAATAAGCATAAGTTAAATTGATTGACGATAATAATCAATCGAATGTTATATGATATTAAATTATAATAATTTAAAAGTATTTAAAAAAAATTTTTAAAATAGAACGAATTATGTTAGTAAAAATCTCGCTAACAAG
>NW_006263865.1:65061-67983 GCF_000469605.1 Apis dorsata | reverse complement strand
GTTCCGTGGTGTAGCGGTTATCACGTCTGCTTTACACGCAGAAGGTCGCCGGTTCGATCCCGGTCGGAACCACGATCCCTTCGTTCTTTTTTTTATATTTTTACTTTACAACTAAAAAACACTCTATTTGAAATAATTAAATATGAAAAAGTAAACGGAAAAAAAAGATTAATTAATAATACCGTATTACTAATTAAAAAATATAGTCACATAAAAATATACTTTACATTAATTCAATCTCAATAATTCTAAAATATAAAAAAAAAAAAAATATAAAAAGATTTTATATATGCATAAATTTCCTATAAAAATAAATTTCAATTCCATATGACTATCTCATTCAAATCAATAATTTTTTTCTGTTCTTTATAATTATGTGGAATTTTACAACATGTTGAACAAAATGAGAATAAATATCCAGAATCGCGCGACAGGAACTCGAAATTGGTATTCGGTTCGTGCGGTCGCGTTTGTCTTGTCGCGTATTCGTGATGAACGGTGTTCCTTTCGTTTCTTTTCGTTCCTTCATTCACTGTTTCCGTTCTGGCCATCTGGCAACCCACCTGCACCGTGCTGTAGCCAACTGCTTCGTTTCTTTGGCTTCGTGTAACGAGAGCAAGTCCGGTTTTTAGTCGGGTATCGGCCATTCAGCGCTCCTTTTTTAGCCGGTATTTTATATCGTGACGACAAGATGGAGAGCATAGGGAATATCGATGTGTCTTTGAACAACCGCGTTTGTTCTTCCCTTTTTCATCATTTTCTTTTTTCATGTTTTCTCTTTGTCGTGGAATCTATCGAATCTATTTTATCGAACAATTTTTAATATGAAATCGAAATTGCGAAATTATATTAAAGATTCAATTATGAATTCGAGTCACATTCTCATAAAACATGAATTAAACATATTTTTAATTTCATATAAACTTAATATCTATATTATACTTTACAAAATTTAATTATAATATAATTTAATATATTCTTAATTAATATTAAGAATTTTTCTAAAAGATAAAGTATATAAAGTATATATAGATGGCAAGTATATATATATGGCAAATTTATGTATTTCTTGAAATAAACTTACGTAAAACATGACTTTCCGAATGCATGTTTTCGAATCCATAAAAATTGAGACGCGAAGTTTACCATTTGTCTCTAAAACGGACGAATGCACGCTTTATAATTCACTTAGTAATTACACGGTGGAGAAATTGGGTCGAGTATCACGAGAACACTTTGAGCTACCTTTAAACTCCATTGTCCTTGAACAATCCTTATCTTTCTACATACATTGATTCATGTGACTTTCCTCTTCTGCGCTTCTTATCTTTTTATACGAAAATCCATGCACGATGAAACCTCGCATTGTCCATTATCTGTTCGAAGAAAGAAGTTCTGAACTAATCTATCTAAAAGAGATTATATTTTCAAATAAAAATTTTATTTCTTAGTTTGATCAAATCTGCTGCATTTTTTACTCCCACTTTTATCTTCGTCATCCACAAAACGACGAAATGAATCCGTGATCGAGAAGGTCAGATAGGATCGACATGGTTCGATCGGTGCCCAATAAAAAGGATTAGGTAACAACCTGGTCAAACGGTTCGAGTTTATCATGCATCCCTTCTCTCTGTAACTGCAGGTGGCCCATTCAGAATGCGAGATGATTGGCCAGAAGTAGTCGGTCATGAATAAGACGCAAGGACCCGTACCTCCCGCGTGGAATGATCAGTTTCAATGACAGGTCCGTCTGAGGCGATACATTAGGTTTCCATTTGGTTTTTTTCCATGTGCGTCCCGAGGGCATTACCTGTCAGGAACCAGCGTGAAATCTCGAGAAACCAGTCGCACGGTTGTTTAAAATTACTTTGATCCGTCTCCACCTGCACCTCCTTTTCATTCTTACCGCTGAACTTCACCTTACTTGACCTTAATCTATCTTTTACACTTAAGTGAACAATTAAATTATGTTTAAATAATGAATTTAAATGACAATTTAAATAATGATCAAGTGAAAATCACATACGTTATTTCCTTTTGTTTCTTCTTTGATGAGATTTTTCACACTGTTCTTTGATACAATAGCGTTTATTCACGTTTTAGTCATATCATAAATTTAAAAGTTTGTATCCATCATTAATATAGAGTGATGAAACGATGCAGAAGTTTCTCTTAAATAAGAGAAAAAGTAAATGAGCTTAAAAAGTTCTTCATAAAGGGGCAATAAATCCTCGTGGAAATTGATTAACACTAATGGTTATACAGCTTCCTTAGTCTCTGGAAAAAAAGAAACTTTCTCGTCGGTAATTAAAAGCAATATTTTTAATGAAGCCGCGAAGCAAACCGATCTTATAACTTCTCATCAATAAAAAACATTTCAGATTCGTGTAGAACTACATTAATACCTAATTTTACAATCATTACAACAAAATCCAATTAATCCATTCTCATTATTTTTTATCCTATACATTCCCTATATTTCATCCATCACGCTTTATTCCCTATTTTAAATCTCTTTAAGGAACGAGAAAGAAAGAAAAGAAAGGAAAGAAGGCGATGCGAATATAGAGAGGAAAGGCTTGGAAAGGAAAGTTGGCAAGTGTCAACGCGGTCACGGTGCAAAGGCAATGCACCGTGGCTGCAGCAGCAGCAACGAATGAAGGAAAAATCGATGCATCGTCTACGATTGTGGCCGAGCAATGCCGAAGTCGGCTCAGCTGTGCCGAATCGGAGGAACCAGCGCGAAACTGCGCGATTGCTGCACCGGATGCCGTCACGAGAGAAGCTTTCCGGCGGGCTGAGATGCCGGAAGTAGCGTTCGACGATTCGATTGCGCCTCGACGAGTGAAAAGTTCGAAACGCCGATCAATCGGGCCGAATATGCATATATGTTGGATTGCTAACTTTCTTCGCGATATCTGG
>NW_006263865.1:55190-64787 GCF_000469605.1 Apis dorsata | reverse complement strand
TTTTTTTTTTTTCGATTGTAAACTGCAATTCATATCTTGGAACATTTCCATGATAATATGAGAAATTGCTTTACATTGTTTTCTTGATTTTTTCTTTGTCTTGGGAGATGGTTTTATTTGTCTGTTATTTGAAGCTTATTATTACTGTTTTTTAAAATGTACGAAGATTTAATTAATCTTTAATATTGTGTTGTACTTCGAGAATGCTTAAGACTTTGTATCTAGATTCGTTAAAGAAGGAAAAGAATGAGAAGAAATAAGTGGTGTTCTCTGTTATTTGCATTGAAACGTATACATACAAAGCTGGAGAACTTGAAAGAATGAAATAGCTCTTTTGCCTTTTGGTTATTGTATCATGTACTTCGATAGATAACGTTTAATTATGACGTAAAGATTTTCGTTCAAATAAGCTTGGATTAAATGGAAATACCTGGAATGGATTTTATCTTATAATCTTATAAAATTCTTATAAAATAATAGCATATTCTTTTATCTATATATCGTATATTGTCGATAATTTATATAATTTTTTAACTAATAATTACTTTAGTTTAAGCTTACCTCATAGTTTTTTTTGTTAGTAATTATGATTAAACCATCTCTGTAGCTTCATGGTACATTGGTCTAGAAATAGAAAGGAATCAGGATAACCTTTAGCTGTGAGTAGTGCAAGGGAAATAAAAGATTGTCAGGGGATGATTAAATGTTAAGGGTTATCTCATAATATTTCTGTTCGAGTTTATATTAGAAGATTCGTTTAGTTACTATTAATAATATAAAGTAATGTGCATAAATATATTTTTTACTTATCTTTTTATTTTAATACTTTGATAGCGACTTTCAATTTTTAATAAAATTTATTCTTTCCTATTTGAAATAAAATAAAAAATTGATAGAAAATTATTTTTCAAAGATGAATTTTTGAATTATGTTACGAATTAACAGTATCTCATTAATAAAATTAATGAATATGAGGATTACATAATGCTAGTTGAATTCATCCTCTCCTTTGTTCCGAGCTTTTTGTGTCCGTCTTACAGGATGCAATCCTATAACTTTGCAAGAAAGTACTAGATGTAAATTTATGATGAACACGTGTTTTACCGTTTTTTTCTATTTGCCTTTAAATCACTAAATATATGCACGTATCGAACAAGCTTTATGTCAATTATATCTAGAATCAAAAAATTTTAACGTTATGATACTGTAAGATATCTTATTATTGCATTTTTTTATGTAAAAATCTTCATCTTTACGATACATGCTTAAATAAGATTATATTATGAATTGAAATATCTATTTCATTTTACATAATTTAAATTGAATTCTAAATTTACAGATTGTTTGAAAATTTTCTCTAAAGGAAATTTTTACATAGTCAAGCTATGAAAAATTTATCACGTCAAATATTCGGCTAAACTTCATTTATAATGAACTCTCATATTGTCGATTAAACTTTTATATTTTAAACGTTCATAAATCTTTTGATTATCGAATCATTTTGTTCTAAAATAATCAATTTACATATTATTACATTTTATTTTACTTAAATTTTCTAATATTGTTAATATTGTCTTTAATATATTCATTATTTTATATATGTATAACCTCAAAATAAAATACCAAATACAATTTTCAATTTTGAGAAAAAGAAAGTTTCTCGATAAATCATTATATACAATAAAAAATAGTCTTAATGGAATTAAAATACCTTTTATTGTAACATTATTTCAAGATTCATTACGGGAAAAAAAGGACCATCGTAGATTAAAATTAATTCGATTGATTATTAGCGTTGTAACCCGTGGCGCTTCGTATCGGCTGTACCTTGAGCCGTGACTGCGAGGAAGGGGACGTGTGGGGAATTGGTGGGGGAAGCGAGGTGCCCGGCGAGCTGCCGGGAAGGAGTACCACCGCGTGTCTGCCATCTCTGTCTTTAGTTCAGTTCGAGTTCGGCGTGCAGCCGGTTCGTGTCTGTGTTTTGCGTGCAACTTCCGCCTGATCGACGTTCGTTATATATTCGCGGCTTACGTCGATACGTCGTCGACCTCTCACAGTGTTTTTGCGTCTTCCTGCATCCAGAACGCGGTTACCGGGTCAGATTTTGGAAACGTTAGTAGTCTGCATCAATTCGTAGCGTCACGTACCATTCTCGCAAGTTTCTGAGTGTGGTCAGTGTGGTTTTTAGTCGAAAACGATTATTCGATTAGAATGAAATTTCATGGTGTAGATATCGATTGTACCGTATTGCGTAGTTATATATAATCGATATTAGATTGCGATTTCTTTAAAGGATGATTCATTGTGACGCGTAGGAATAAAAGAAAAAGTTTGTTTTGCTAGCAACGTTTCCATGCGAATGATTCGTTTTACATTAACCGATGCTTTTTCATATTTATTGAGATGAACATGAATATCGTTCTGTATCTAATTATTATATCGATAAATTTCGATAATCACATCGATTGCGATTCGTAGAAAGCAATAATCGATTTATATTTCAAGCTACGCCATTCGGACTAGTTTTTTTTGTGGCTTGTTCAAGCTGTTACATTTTTGCGTTGTGTTGATAGTTTTGAGGATAAATGAAGTCGTGTTTACTTTCGTAATATAGCTATGTACAATTTCAAATGAGTCATTGTGTTTGTTTATTAATAGTGTGCCGAAATTAATACGCAAATGAGTGGAACGGTCAAATTTTACTACGCTTTGTACTGGGATAGTGTTATATGTGTATGGGTTTTACGTCGTTTCTATAACATTACATAAATTATACTCAAAACTGTCATGATATTGATAAAGTTTTCGATTGATTACGTAATTATGGAATAAGTGTCGAAGACAAGATTCCACGAGCGGGTACAGGTTTTTTCGAAAAATTGGAGCTAATTGCTGTCTTCATTATCACGATTTGCAATTTATTATTTAGGACGAACGATTAATCAGGGTACCTAGGTAACGCTGACATCATTGGCAGCTAATTAATCAGTGGCATACATTTATCTCGTGTAAGTACAAGTTATATTGGATGTTTGTGGAGATGTCTACCATCATAGGAATTTTCGTTATTTGACAGCATCGTTAATAAGATTTCTTTGCGAAACGATAGAAATTATTCGATAATAATAATCAATCAATTTTATATATAAAAATATTTATATATTGATCAGCGTTAATCGCTAAAGATTACACATGATAAATATATAAATAACTGCTTTATTGGCAAAATAACTTGAATTTATATTTTCCGGTTTATTAACAATTTTTTTTTACAAATAAATAAAAGTATATAATACTCGAATATGATGAATCGATAATCGCTTTTATCGAAGTAGACAGAAAGTAGACAATGAATGTCATCGATGATTTATTTTATTTTTCTTATATTTTGTTTTCATTAAAAATTAATACGTTATTAATCCGTTTACTCAGTTCAATATGTAAGAGTACGATCATAGGCCGTTCACCCGTATTGACGTGCGAAACCTATACATATTATGCATTAATACTCAGAAACTATAAAGGTTCTTTAGTAGTTGAAAAGTTTCCTTATCATTATGTACTGGAAGAAAAAGTTTCATGTATATATCGATAAAGAAACTGAAAAATATTATTTGAGTTCTTTTATTCGAATAAATGATAATTTATAATATATTTTGTCATTTTAATGAATTGAAATTATTGGTTAGATAGTTAGTTAAAAATTTTGGTGGTGGCGCTACGATTGGTGTTTCCGTTCGACTATCGATTTTTCCACGAATAGCAACGCTTCCCGCGCGAACCAATTAACCAATTAGACGGTTCGATTGATTGTTCCAGAATCCGGGAATATCGATTGATCGAGTGACGAGTCGGTCGCGATATACCGATATCGAAATAAGAAAATACATAGTGGACGATCATGGTGTGACTCGAGTGACTAAATTGATCTTTCGGAAAGATCGTTGAGGTTGACCGGTGGTTGTGTGGTGATTGGTTTTGGTGGTGGTGCTTGATACGCTCCTGGGAGTCGGAAGCCCGTTGGCACCTGGGCCTCGTTTACATCGGTTTACTCATGCTGGGAGTTTTGAAGCGGCGCTGGAAGCCATCAAAAAGGTGAGTAGTCCTCCATATTTTCTTTCTTTTTCCTTTGTTCACATTTTAAATTTATTCGCAGTATTAAAATTGTAAATAATTTTCTCGCGAAAACTATAAAAAAAGATTAATTCGATAGTTGTAAAATATTCGTTTGGTACCTTGAACTTCTATGTAAGGTTAGGATGACGCGGTAATTATGAAATGCAACAAGGTTATTGTATGATAATTGCGTTTTAAAATTCTTCCGAAAACGTTAGTTATAAGACCGTTATTCTTAATTATTGGCGTTATATTCTTATATTATTGGCGTTATTTTATATAGTTATCAATACATTAATTCTTACACCTTATTTATTATATTATTTCATCC
This sequence comes from Apis dorsata, assembly GCF_000469605.1. Lineage (NCBI taxonomy): Eukaryota > Metazoa > Arthropoda > Insecta > Hymenoptera > Apidae > Apis > Apis dorsata. The sequence goes on along the minus strand of NW_006263865.1, from coordinate 60,340 downwards.
AAACTACATAAATATCATATTAACGGTAATACAAATACTAATAACATTACCAAACTCGGTATACACATACGTGTACCACAAAACCGCGATAAATTCACGATACCGTCGATATTTCCCGCACGAAGAAATTTGTTAGGTTGTTATTTATAACTGTACTATAACTAGCCACAATAGAACAATGGAACAATAGAATAATGCGGTCGGTAACGAGGAGCAACGTTGTAAGAAGTAAAATCGCTCGTTCAATTTTACCTCCATTCGGTTTACCGAAAAGGCAGAAAAATAATCGAAACACGAGTCAAGATCAAAGAGTAATTCCAATGTTTCGTTATTTGTCGTATGCCTTTTCTCTTCCCCGAGAATTTTCCTGTGTTCGTGGAACGTCTTAAGAGTAACCAGAGGCTGTCTTTGTGACTCGTTTGCTCGAGAAAATCGGTCGTAGGCAAGAATAAATATACCTGTTTTTTGGTTTCATATTTGTCGGAAGATCGGTTTGGATCGTGTAAATGCATATCGTGTATAGGTTAGCCTTATAAAAGTGTGCGAAAAGCTTTGAAAAAGACGATCGTTTATTCGAGCAATGACTTCTACATACGATAGATATTATATCTGAATGAAAAATTTGAATGGAATCGAAATGATAAAGGGATTTTATCCTCCCCCGATATTTTTTCCCTATAACGAAGATATCCTTTTATTCGTTTCACCAGGAATATAACGAGACTTGTACAGCCAGTTTCTATGATTCTATTTGCTGCCCGTTTTTTCGTTGCTATTAATTCAGTTCGTTTAACATCACTACGTAGATGACTCGAATATAATCCTAGTTGAAAATGAATTGTATAATAAGTTAGAGTAGTTTCGCTCTTTGTTTTAAAATTAGAGAATTCTTCTCTTATTCTATTTATTTAGAATAACGCAATATTTGAGTTTCTATGTTTCGAATATAGGTTAATTAGTAGATTAATTTTAAAAGAGAAATTTCTTGTAAGCAAAAATAATTAAACGAATAATCACACACGCGAATGTTAGACTAATTGGCGAAAGGAATTAATAAAGTTTTCAGTTAAAATAATCGGTATTCGTCGGGATTTATTGTTCGTTGTAATTAATCTTCTCAAGCTTTGATCAAAGTTCATAAATTGAAGATGTAGCGCACATAGTCTATAAATTTTCACTATATAATAAAGTAGACACGGTATATCTATACATAAATTGAAAACGTTATGTAGGCCGATTCTCCTTTGTTTCCAGAATAGAACCAATTTATCGTTATCTAGGAAAGCAATAATTTACTCACTGTCATCCAGCAACCCAAATATAGAAAACATTCAAATCTAATTTCAAATCTTGGATCTAGGATTTAATTCTATGCCTTTAAATCATTTCGATTTATCAAATAAATTTTTTTCAAATAAATCTAACGTTATTTCAAAAAGACATCGAATAAATTTCTAGAGATCTACGAGTATATTCTCATCGGAATATCAAATTACACGTATTTATAACGTCTTTTTTAGAAAGAATGAACCGCTTCATCGGTAAAATCGGTATTTTCGCCTGTGCAAAGCGTATTTACGCGATTTTCATTGCGCTACGTCTTCTCTCGTTTCGCGGATTATTAAAACACACCTCGTTAGAAAGAACATTGGATTCGCCACGATTTCGTAAGCGCTGCACAAACGGCAAACGATGTCTATTATTATCGAGTACCGAACTGTAATCCAGATAAACACCGGTGTGCGTTGTTGCGCGGCTAAATTAGAATAATACAGGCAAACTCGAGCGCGGGATACGTGTAACATAATTGCATCGGCGTAAATAATGGCCACGACTCATGCCGGTGTACGTCGATGCTCGCGTACCAAGGTGATCCCATTTAACTCGGCTGCATAACTTTGCATACGGATATTTACCCGGGCTAATTTAAACGAATTATCATAACACCTGCCCGCGTCTTGCTCTCTCGATTAATTTTCATTAGAGACTGACCGACTGGGTCTGGAATGGTGGAACAGGTGATAGGCGCTAATGATCTTTCACGGTAACGGATTTTTATTTATTTTATTAGGGGGAGAATCGAGGAAGTCTGAATAAATTAAATAACTCTTTTCACTTTGTAATTATATTTTAATTGTGTGTTATTTTTTTAAGCAGAACTTTTTTTTTCAACTTGTGACTTGTTCTCGTTATTAAGAGGGTATATTGCAATAATTAGTTGTTCCCTGTTTTAGTTTAGTGCAATGATAATTAAATTATAACAAACGCGTAAGGTTTATTCAAGATTTTCAGCGTCAATAAAGAATTATTCTTTCTAATCCCATGATTTCTTAATATAATCAGTTTCTCGAGATAATGAAGAATTTAGAATTTCGAATTATTTTCTCCCAATCTTGTAATAGTTTTGCATATTTTATAATTATTAGCAGAATATTCGCGTGTATCCAGAAACTGATTATATTCAAATAGCTCGTCTACTCGTTCCCTCTCGAAATCGAAGTCCCGACATTCATATTTATTTGCTTTCGAATATATATCGGTGAGAACTCTATTAAAAATAGATCTCAAGAGTTTTAAGCGCGATAAAACGTTGCAGATTCTTCTTCTTGGCCGTGTATTTTTGCTATCTGCAATATCTCTTGCTCGAATTAATGCGATTCTGATTCGAGACTCTTTCGAGAATAATAGAAAATGGAAAATATTTAAATTCACATTGAGATCACGGTATTCGATATTTCGTTCGAAAGAGTTAAAAAAACATGTTCGGGGAAACTTTTCTTTCTTCGAGCTCGAAAAGGCTCGAGAAACGAAAGAAATCCTTCGTTATTCGGATTTGATCGTTCTCTCGATAAAATTCTGGAATCGAATATCTTTGTTGGTCAGTCAAGTGTTATAATTTCGAAATAATCCCTTCCGAGAATCATCGAAAACGACGACGAGATATCTCGCCCGTTTTATCGGCTCGATTGATTCGATATAAATTTAACGGGCGGGTAATTTGCTAACGGTATCCCTGATCAAGCTCCTGGTTCGGTCAAAATGCCAACTGGTGCGCGGAATTCCACGCGTTTCGAGCGAGAAAACGCGGCGCGATGCAGCTGAAATGCTAGCTCGTTCGAAACTAGTTCGTTAAGGAATTCACCCACAGGAAGTGCGTATCACGCGATACAGTTACGTTTCAGGAAGGGAGAAGGGAAGGACGAGAAAATTGAGAGATGGGGAGAGAGAAAAAAAAAAAATGATTTAAAATGGCAAACGAAAGAAACATTGTTGTTAATTTTCGAATGGCGGTGCAATTGTTCGTCTAGATTAATTTACAAAATTTGAGATTTTTTTTCTCGACAAATTGATGATTTGAAAGAAAGTCGAAGAGTTGCACTCGAAGATGGATCTTTGGATTCAGGGTAATGATTAAAATTTTGTTCGAAAGGATGAAATTTTATGCGCGTTTTATGTTTGAGTGATTTTGCGCAAAACAGATTATAATATTTTATTCGCGCTAGAACAAATGGAAGAAAATATTTTATAAATTCTCTCGTTTCTCTCGATATTTTCACTCGATATTCCGCACCATTTTTTATTTGATTGATTTTTCTTCTATGTTTCATAATTCATGATTGATTTCTTTTTTTTTTCGTAACGAAATTTAATAGCTCGAGATGTTAATCCGATCCGTGGAAGTTGGAATTAATCCGAGATTTTTCAGTTCCCTTAATTAACTTTGAATTTTAGCTTTCGATAATATCGTGTATACGCGTTTAATCTGCTGCATCTATTTTGTTCAGAGATCATCTTGCATGCAGAGTCGTATTTTTCTTGTTAAATACGCGTTACAGGATACTGTTATTTCGTCGAGCGAAAATAAATTTCCACGATTATTTACCATTTTACCAATTCACCATCCTTTTATTTCATAATTTATTTCATAATTATTATTAATAATTCCATTGTATATTTTTTAAAAACGAGTAGAAACGAATCTAAAAATACTGATTGAAAGTTCAAACTCGCATTCGAATTCGTCTAATCATCGAGAATCTATCAAACGTATTTCTCAAACGTATTTCTTCTCCTTGTTCTCAATCGCTCGTAATACGTCCACTTAGGAAAAATAAAATTCGCGAGAGCAACTCTCAGCAGAGACTTTTTAGATCCCAAATGCATTCGCTATTCTTACATTTGAAAGCAAGAAGTGAAAAGGATACTCGCTCATCGTCGAATAGGGTGTAGTTACACAGCAGAACCAGTCTTTTTCTACAATTATAATGGACGAACGCGTCGTTATCCGATAAAATTCAACTCCTCTCTCTTCTCTCTCTCTCTCTCTCTCTCTTCCCACGGTATATATCCATCTCGCAAAAGTGCACGAAACGAGGAGCACAACGTGAAAGCGTTGAATAGGATTCGCACGAGGGTGTAATCTCATTCGCAATTATATCTGTCGCGCGCGAGGAGAAGAAGCGCGCAACCCGATCAAGCGAAATCCCCTCTCGTTTCCGGATATGAGGGAAATGAAGGAGAGGGAGGGGATGAAAGGGGACGGGTCTAAAGAGATTGAAAATACGTGAAAAAGAAAAAAAGGAGAAGAAAAAGAAAATACGTCGGTGAAAGTAAGAATGGATCGAAAGATAATTCCGTTGCACTCAAATTCGCCAGATTTTCTCGAATGGGATAAGATAAGTCGAAAATGAATGGATGGATTATACGATATACTTGGCGAATATTCGGAAGAATATTTCTCTTTTCGTCGTATTCTCGTTTCAATCTCTCTTGCTCGATGACGATTTTAATCGCATTCGCATCAGAGGTTTGAAACGATCTTTGGATGCATTTATACCTGCGTTTAATTTCAGAAGATTCGTGAATTATTTTGTAACGTGATTATTTTCTCAAGCTATTTCGAAAGGTATTCAATAAATTGTTCGTTATTAATTTTACCTAGTTTCAAATAATCCGAAATATTAAATTCATAGGGGAGGGTGGATATTAATTCCAGCTTTGGAATAATAATATTATACCTATTATAATATTAATCGTAATATTACATATTACATACACCGCATAGATACTCGCTCTCGTGATATTCCACGTTTAACCGTCGATCGATCGATGCGCGTTTTTCCATCGAAACGGAATGAAATCGGTCAGGG
>NW_006263865.1:52083-54932 GCF_000469605.1 Apis dorsata | reverse complement strand
GCAAAAAAAAAAAAAAAAAAAATCTCGCCGAGTGTATTGCAAAGAACGGTTTCAGGCGGAATTTCATTGTCGCGTAACGACGGCCAGATGAAATTCCGCCGGTAAATCCGGCTTGCTTTTACGCCGGCAATTAGGATTCGAAACGGGCAAGAAATCTTAGCGGCGGGGACCCCCGCTAAATTCCGCCCGAGTTTCTGCCCTCGTCCGAAAAGTTTTTGCTCGTGGAAATACGATGTGATTGCCGCACGATTACTCGAATATTTCACGTATTATCGAGGGAGCCCGAGAAAATTTTTTCGAAAGCGGAGGAGACCGAATCCTCTTTCGTTCGCCGTCTCGATAACGATTCTCGCGAAGAGAACAACGCCTACTACCATTGTATTTGGGTATTTGGGTCAGGCGACACGCAATTTTCGGGGACGAAAATTCCTTCTTTCTTTTTTCTTTCTCTCCTTTTTTCGAGATGTCGAGATATTGGTTTTTAAACTGTTTAAGTTAATATTTGAAATTTTAATCATTCGTACGAACTTTCGATCCATCTAGTCTTGGAAGAATTTTTTAGATCCATTTAGTTATTTTTATTCTTGTTACTTTTAGAGTTAGAAATCCGAATTAACATTTTTATCGATTCGTCGAAGATAAAGTAGATTGGTTGTAGAAAATTTGGTGGGACGAAAATTTTTATGGAAAAAGGAAATGGTCGCTTTTATTACAAAGAGCAGTGGACTATGATATCAAAAGGGAGGGTTTGAAATAAGGCTTTTTAAATATGTGTTTTAAAATATGCGCGAGGAACGCGAAATATTCGCTTCGTGGTTCGAGCGAGAATGGAAGCTTGTTGTCTATTCAGCGGTATTTCTTCGGTTAGCAACACCGAAACTGTTCCCTGAACACGCGTCGAAGAGAAATTATGCAGAGCCGATCTAACTTTAGAATCCGCGGTGCCTATGCTCGATCGATCCTTCTTTTCCAAAGAAACTTCTTAACGCGCGTGATAAACTTTCTTCTTCACATTTTGCCCTGCTGTAAATTAAAATTAGAAGGAGGTACGATAATTTTATATACGTTTTAATAACGTAAAACTTTGCGACGAGCAAATAATATCGTTTATTTTTTCTTCTTTTTCTTTTTTTTTTAATTAAAACCGATCGATGAAACGATATATTTTTTCCGATGGTGAACGTCTTGGTGGTAAGAATCGATCGTAAACACGGGGAACGATTCCAACGTGTTTTACATTCGTTATCCCTTGAAAAGTTTAGATCTTCTCCACTTTCCTAACTTCTCCCTCTGGGTCTGATGATTTAAGTCGATCGTTCGATGGTCGGCCATGTTTATACAGCGGTGGATATCGAACTCGTGTTTTCCACCTAGTTTATATCGCAAACTGGTATAGCCGGTACGAGAAACGCAGCATCTTCGTAGATAATTGGCAAAGTCAATTTATTCATTTCGCGTATCAATAAAAAAAAAAAAAAAAAAAAACAAGAACGAGGCAATAAGAGCAAAATAAAAATTCTAAAAATCATTTTTCAACGCAAAAGAGCCTCGATTACATTTTCAATTCTACGAAAATACAAAACTTTCTAGATCTCTTGATTTTCTCTTATTTCTCTTATTTCGTCCCTTGAAGAATCGGCCTTCTCGAACACCCTGTATATAAAAACGGGTAATCCTTCTCCCCGCATTCTTATTTCTCAAAGGTTTTCAAGCTTCGCGGACCTGTGTCGCGGGAACGGGAGGCACGGTGCGGTTGTGCACCGACTAAAAGGAGTAAAAATAGCAAAAGCTAAGCGGCAGTTGCAGGCGATTTCGTGTTCCGCCAGAGGAACACGAAATTCCGACGCAGCTATGTAGGTGCTCGTCGCGCAATAAACTCGGCTCGGAACATTCGGCCGTGTCGCGAGAATAGTTTTTTGACAGTGGAACAGGGGTTGAAGATGGGGAGAAAAACGGAATCGTTCGAGAAAAGAACCGCGTGATATTATTTCAGCACCGACTTCTTCCCACCAATTTTCCTTTTCTTTTCTTCTCCAAAGAATTTTTCCAATTTTTCTAAAATAGAAAAATAGATAGAAATAATAAATAAATAAAATAGAAATTTTCTAGAATCCTATTCCAAATCCCTTGGAATAGGATTCTGCAAAGTGTTGAAATATTTTCGAACGCAATCATTTTCTCATCAGCAAAACAGATGAAAATAGGGACTGGACAATCTCTTCATTTTTACAATTACCATCACAATGATTGCTATCAGACGATTTAAAAATTACTTAAAATTGTAACATCGTCTACGATTCTCTCTTGGATGAAAAAATAAAAATCGAAAAACCTTCAATTTTCAACTCCATTAACTTAACTTTCTTTCATAAAAATCGAAGGAGAGCTCGTTTTATCCTCCGAGCATTCACACCCCGTATATATACATATACATATATATATAGGAGTAGAGAAAAAGGGAGGGTAACGTAGTTTTCCAACGAGTTCGCGGTTCCATTATCGTTCTGGCATCCAGGATGACGCAGGCATAACAAACAAAATTCCTTACGGTGGAAACGGTTTTCCGTCTGGCAAGGAGCCGGCCTCTCTCTCCCCCTCGTGCTGGATAAATTTAATTGCCAGAGGCTGCGGCCGCCCGTTCGAAGAATGACCCTACGACCGGCTCACCTTGACGGTAATCACGCCTTGAATTATTCAAGTTCTTCCGCTGATAAGCGGCCGTGGATAATATATTGCTTCTAATTAACGTTTGTCCGCACGAAAAAGAAAACTTCCCTTGGCCAGGAAACGGAGATACACTCCGCGGCAAAAATTACGGGACACCCTGTAATCTTCAATTTCTCCTCGAA
>NW_006263865.1:45298-51868 GCF_000469605.1 Apis dorsata | reverse complement strand
TCTCTCTCTCTCTCGGAAAAAGAGTTTAAACACGCGAAGTAAAATGAATTGGACGATCGATCGCGCAATTCTAATCCTTGTTAATTGAACGACTGGAGGATTTTTTTCTTTCGGCCTTAGTTCTTTAGGGGAAACATTGAAAATCGCGGGTCTTGGTCTTTCGATGGTAGTTTTGTCGGGGAGTGTAGATAGAGAGAAGAGATTCGTATCGTTAGATTAATTACCTCGGTGGAGAGATCGTTAGACGCTAGGGGACACGTCGATTTTTCCTCTCCTTTTTTCTCTCTCTCCCTCCCCTCCCCTTTCTTTCTTCTCCTGTATTTAATGTGCACGTCATACGTGTACGTAATTAACGGTAGCTGGCTCGATCCTTTCGAGGAGATCGTTTCGATCGATATCGTTCTGGAACGCGCCAGTTTGCTCTCGATCGAGGTTTATTCCATTCTTGATCGAATAATGGCACGATGGCGTTTATTCTCGACCGTTTTTTTTATAATAACATCGTAATGCAACGGTATTGGAGATATTGGAAACGAAACGGGTTTGCCCACACGTTGAGTTTAGAAAGACCTGTAGTGCCAAATAGTCGAAATTTCGTACAAGTTCTCGATGTTTCGATTTTTGCACCCACTTGGTTGGAAGAGGTAATTTTCTTTCGTTCAAGGGAATAGGATGGGGAGAGGGATTTAATCTAGCGAGAGAGTAAATGGTAAATGGACTGTCAAACATCGTAAGAGACTGTCTTTTCGGGGTTAATTAATCGCGTTCGTCGATCGAATTGAATATCAGGATAGACTGTTCTCCATCGAATCTAAATAATTCGAGCAATGAATTCGATGTAACTCCCGAATCAAAACTTCGAAATTGTTGTTCAATTACTTAAAATTCGCGCTTCGATTTTCACTTTGAGATTAAACTTACGTCCAAAACTCATTGTTCCATATTTTTAATCCAAAAACCGGATATTCTCTCGTTACAACATGGCAACAAAATCTTAAATCTCGAGCGCAATTTATATGCATTTTATCGCGGATGAAAATATTCGAAATTGTTCGTTCGGCGCTCTTTTTCGAGGAAGAAGATATCCAGTTTCAGCTGGTGTGAGAGCGTGCACCCTTGCGCGGAATTTCGCACGCGACCCTGCTCGTGATCGAGGAGGAGGAGGAGGAGGAGGAGGCCGGTATCGACTAAACACGGAACAGCAACCGGGTACACACTGACCTTTGAGATTCGACCCGCGATGGAGAGGATGGCTGGGACTCGTGGCAGCGAAAGGAGAAAAGGTGAAAAGAGCTAAGGGGATAAGTTCATCCGCGAACAATAGCGCGTTTAAAACGGTGGCGAAAATGCATATGGGACGAGGATTTCGTTATCACGCTTGATCGAATACTTGATTCAATCGTTTTTCATCTTCTTTCGAGGGAGAAGTTGGACGATAATGAAACGAACGCTTTCTCTCCGATTCTCTTTCAATTTTCTTCCCTTCCAATTTTTCTTGATATTTCTCTAACCGCGAAAGGTTAGAAGAAATCTTGTTGTCGTCTTCTTCTTCGATCCTCTCCTCTTCTTTATTTCCCCTCCTCGTCGTGTGAATTTTTATGAATGAACCTTGCGACAGAGATTGCGGCATTCGATGGATGAATGAGGCAACGAGTTCAAGAATGAGTTGGCAAACTCTATCCTTTCCCGTTTCGTTTTTCGTTTGCCTCGATCGATCCGACCGGGAGAAGGTTTGCTGGCTTCGTTTTCGTCGAACGGGACACGTGAAATATTACGTGAGAACGGCCAATTTCCGTTTAATCGTCCACCATTGCTCGACACGCGGTGTCTTCCTTCTGTAGATTGATTAACGTGCAACAAAGGCCATTGTTGGTGGGTGGTGGACAATTGAGACGATGTAACTCGTGAATAGGCCTTTGGAAAACAACGTAACGGTAACCCGGCCTGCGTGCATCCCGTGTTTTCTACAATCGGATTCCGTAAAAGACTGTGGGCTGTTAGAGGCTAGGGAATTTTTACTCTCGAGGGAATCTTCATAATTAACAGAATTCAGAATATAATTTTTATATAATTAAATTGGTGGTAGATGTTAATAATCCAAGTACACACTTTTCTGTATTGCGGATTCTATGTTTTCGATGTTCCCCCGACTTCGACGAGATCTGTGACAAAATTCGAATTCCAAATCTTTGTTAATATAGGTTTTAGAATTCTATCTTTTATTCTACGTTGCAAATTCAATGTTTCCATTCTCTGTAGATCTGCGTTTCAGTATCTTTAGCGTGAGTCTTTAGCGAGTTCCATATTCATGGGAGGAGGAGGAATTGGTATTTCTCTGGCGCAGTACCCTCACGAGTTGGAAGTTGCAGGTCTCTGTTTGTGACTGTTGGATCTGTGCTTGTGGTTGGGATCGTGATGTTGGGATCGTTCTCTCTGGGATCTCAGCTACCCTTGTTATTCCTAGTTGGAGCTATGTGATTAGGATATCTACTCTGTCACGCGTATATCGACAACTTCTCCAATTCTGGAATAGATATCTGACTGATCTTGGAATTAATCGATCTTGGAACGAATAGATCTCTGTCGATATGAAATACGATCGAAAAGTTTTCAAAGCTTCTATCATTCTTGATTTATTAAGTAAAAAATAAGAAACACTATCGCCGTAACACGAATTTCTTATCGAATCCTAACCGTAAATTTTGATCTCTGTATTTTATTTGTAAAGAGTCTCGTTGTAACGATAGCTAGAAACGTTTTGGCAACGTTTCATCCCCCATTCGTTTTTCTCTTCCCCTCCTCACAGGCGACTTTTCTCCATTCCAACTGGAAACTTTTCTCGAAGTGTTCCAAGTTCCGGGTGTTCCTATGCTCTTCGCATGTTTTTCACCATCTTCCACCCTCTCTCGGTTCTTCGCACGAATGCACTGGGAAATTGAATTATCGCCCAATGATATATCTTTCGTCTTCGATTTAACTTAAACTCTTTTAAACAAGAATCGAAGAATCGATACGAAAGCAAATATCGATTCCGAAAAATACCCCCGAAAACATTGACCCCATCAAATTTTCCTTAACTTGCGGAATCACGTCATCGAAATAAGATTCCAAGATTTATTCTCTCCGAATTATTTATCTTTCGATCGATTCGTTCTTTCTTTTCTCGCAGAAAAGTAACAACTGATATCTGATCGCGGAGAAAAAAGAAACAAAATCGAAGTTTTTAGTATTCAAATTCGACGTGGACGACAAACACGAAACGGAAGTACTTTCCCCACAATTTATCATTTGCGCATTTCCCCACGACTTTCGTGTCCGTTCGTGCTCCTCGAGTCGCACCGCGGTGGCTGCTCGCCGCTTCGATACGTTGAATTATTGCCCCGGTACAGGTGCACCTGCAACCTGTAAGCGTTCTCCGCATATGGCTCTTCGACTTTACATAGGCGGCTGCGTGCGCATTGCATCATCCCTGTTGCAGCCGCGATGCGAAAATGCACGAGCATTTCGTCGCAAACTATTGCAATTATCCCTCGAGAGGAATTCCTGTCTTCTTATCTCCGGATCGTTTTATAATCTCACGGATACGAATTGGAGCTGGTGATTTATTCTTCGCGAATTTCCACTCGTTAATCGTTGAAAATTGTAAATCTTAAAAGTGGAATGATCGAAATATCGCAAAATTTAGATCAATCGATTTTCGAATATTTCCCATTCACGTGTGTCCGTTTCATTTCGAACTTGGGAATTTTTGGGTATCGAGGCAAGGGTTAATCCCTTTGAACGAAACGAAACGAGAGGAAAGGTATATTAACTTTGCCTGGTAGCTCGTGTTTCTCTCTGTTTCCGCCAAGTAATTATGACGAGTAAAAACACAAAAGGGACAGGGTTTCGGGAAAGGCGTTTCCTGTTACCGGTCGAAAGGGAAGGGAAAAAGAAGAAAATATTCGTCTCTTTCGTTTCACGGTTAGGGAAACCTTCCTCCCTTCATCGAACGGTTCGTCCCTGCCCTACGATACGTAACCCCCTCCTCCTGGTCTAATGGATGCTCTTGTCACGCAGTGGGTAGCGGTCGTGAAGGTACCGACTGCATTTAGAAAGGTCGTTAAGGACTTATTATAGGAAACGTGGCGTGCTACACCCGTATCTCGAGGGTGAGAAGTAGCAGGCTTCTCTCCTCTTCACCCTCGAAAGGCCGTTTGAAGCGGCTTTGCGTGTTAAGCTTCGTTCACACGAAGAGGGAAAAAAAGGATTTCGACATCTTGAAATTAATTCTTGATGTTTTGGAATCAAGGAATCTTAGAGTGTCTCTTCTTTTTAAAACTTCTCGATCGAAATTAGCGGTTTTTAACATTGATTTAACCAAGATGAGTAAATTTAAATATTACAACTTGCTTTCGCTTTGTAATTTATATTAAATTGGGGATAGATTTTTCATTGGATTGTATAGTTTTTAAAAAAATCTAAAAGTCCAATATACTTATTTTTCTCTTCAGATTTCTCCATTTTTCTCGAAAAAGTTAAATAAAACACCGAGACCGCGAATAAGTAAAATTGGAAACTTATTTTTCGCTAAGCAGACGTTGAGATTGGAAATTATTCATTGGTTTAATAAAAGCGACTCTCGAGAATTTCACCTCGAAGTAGATGTGGAGAAAGCTTTAAACACGCATACACGCGTGGACAATACGCATCCCGCGCGTTTGGTCGTGGAAGATGGTGCCACCATGCCGCGTATTTATAGGCGTCATGCTGTTTGCTCCTGTATTAGCCCAATTTGCCGCGCAACCCCCCAGCGGCGTCGTGGCCACCCTCCAATTAGTAGATTAGTCGGAGCAGAACGCCTCCACCTTGTTTGCGCGATTCGCGAATTCCAGCCTCGGCGATGCTCGATTTAACGCGCCAATTCGAGGACGTGGACGTATTTCTTCGCGGAAAAAAATTGCGATCCTTCTCTCCCGCTTCTGCTTCTTCCTCCACCCACGTCTTCTTTCACGCTAATTGCTCGGTATCCTAACGATGCCGCTCAACCTCCTTTCGAAACTCGACACTCGTTTCTATAAAATTTCCCTTCATTTTTATCCTTGCTAATTATATTTGTCGAAACGAAAAAGAATTAATGATTTTTATCATCAAGAATTGCTACGAATGTAAGAAAACTTTACAGTTTCCAACAAACACCAAGTACCACCAAAAGAGAAAAGTTTCCTTAAATCCCTTGATTAAAAAAACAAAGCAAAATATTTTCTCCAATACAATATATTCGTTCGATTTTTGGATAAAAATCAGATAGAAATTTTTCCGCGATAAAATTCATGTCTCTTTCGAAATATTTTTCTTTTTCTCCCGCGGCTCGATCTTTAAACGTACGCGCGGACCGAAGGAAGAAGAATAGCTGTGAAAAGTTAAAAGCGTAGCGGGGTACGCGTCGAGACAAATGCTTTCAGGGAAACGGGGCGTTTTGATTTTTCTCGCGACGTTAATGTGTCATGCAGGCGTTCCGCGAAATCCTGGGGAATGGCGCGGTAGGAAAAAAAATAGAAAAAAGGAAGAAAAGGGGAGGAAAGTTGGAAAGTTGGGTGACAACGCCGCGGCGAGAAAATTTTCTACGCGGAAATTTATTTCGGATAACGACGCACGGTTGACAAATTCGAGAAGCGGCGCGCGCTCGCGAGAAACACGGTGACAAATGCTTACCCGGAAACGAAGTAATAATATGCACCCTCCCGCATTGTCGAGATTATCGCGGCGACGAAATGCTAAATTCCAAGTTTCGCGCTCCAAAGTGCGCCTAGAGTCGACATCCCCGAATAAAACTAAGAAAACGATAGATAGAAAAACGTTGGAAAATTCTCTCCCTTCTTTTTCTTTATCATCCCTTCGTTTCTATCGTCCACCCGTCTCTTCCAAATTTCAAAATTATTTCTATTTTCGATGATTATAGGCTGAAATCGATGGATCGTGCAAATTAAGAATTGAATGGAAACACGTTCCGCGTCAACGGTATTTACGTTTTCCCCTCGCATCCCCCGAACACTTGCATAAATATTACGTCTAGAAGCTAGAAAGCTTACGGTTTCTTCTCCGTGGCAATTGTGCCTCGCGGGCGTAATTTCTTCTGTTAGAGCGAATCCAGTGAAGGGACGTTTCAAGGGGCGCGAGAGAGGGTGGAAGGGACGGTCCTCCGCTTTCGCGCCTTCGCCTTCCTTCGTGTTTCTCCGCTTTCCAGCCGGAACTAATAACTCTTAAATGACCCGTTACTCTTTCTGTACGAGTTACACGTATGACGTGCTGTCTCGTCCCACGAAAACCGTATACACGTCTGGTATACGTTCTCGTTAACGAATAAAGAAACGATTTTCCACGGTCGAAGATCAAACAGGGCGACCTTTTCATTTTTATCGTCCATATTCAATAATTCCAATATTTTCCATGATTTTATACTATGGTTGCTCTTCTTTCGAGATTCGAATTTTTTTAAGGGAAGAAAATCTTAAAACAGCGATTAAAGCGTTTCATTCAATTCCTCCCGCCGAAGCCTATTTTTAATTACCTCTCCACCCTTGTTGGAGA
>NW_006263865.1:43490-45079 GCF_000469605.1 Apis dorsata | reverse complement strand
ATCCACAAACAGAAGCTGGCCGAGCCAGGGCCGTTGCACCAGCTGCGGCTCGAGTAGCTCGCAGGAAATGTATTTCTACGGTTTTGAACGATTCTATTTTTAAAGGGCGGACAATAATGCCGTCTGCGCGTCGAAAGACACTCTCGGTCGCGTCTCGCTTCTCCCGCTTTTGTCCTCGACGACGGACCTCACCGCGCGTTGCGCTTAATGAAACCTCGTAAAAATTGCGCGTCACGGGAAAATTTAGCATCTCGAAGAGCATCGAGGCTTCTCGGATTCACCTCGTAAAATTTTCTTCTTTTTTATCCCCTCAAAACTCGAGAGAGAGAGTTTCTTCGCCAACGACACCGGTTGTCGAAAAGATATCGGTGGCAAACCTTTCTCTTCGTGAGCAATCTATCCCAAGAGTCGTTGCTATCTTTCTCGATTATTTGCACTTCGATAACTGAACTCCTCCATCGTGATTCATCTTTCCAAGTATGGACGCGCACTTAAGCTTACAAAGTGGATTTAGAAGAAATTAAGGAATAGATAGAACGGGTAATTATACTTATAGAGAATTTCATCAATCTCTTTCTAAATAGATTTTTCTTAAGAATAATTTTAGAACACTATCAAACGGAAAAATTTTAATTATCCATTGATTCTTAGCAACGTTTTATTAAACTATTCCTTCTTTTATCTTGACGTAATGTACTGTGTGGTATTGTAAATCCACAATGTGTGGGTGGTAAATCCGAGCGAATTAACTTTCCATTTAACAAACCCTTTTTCACTTCGAAGTTCCCAACGAGCCCGGATCTTGTCCCGGAATTTGTAGGTTCGACACAAGCTTTCTCGACCGTGAAAGATCAATCCTCGAATTTGTGGCCCACGAAATATTATATCGTTCGAATATCGGGATTCTAAACTTTGCGCGCAGATAGATCGATCTTTCGAGAGTCATGAAATCAACCCTCCAAGTTTCAGCAATTTTGACATTTTTATATTTGAGAAAAAGAGAGAAATTCCATCGCGCTTCGCTCAGAATGAAGCAAGATCTTTTGATCGAAATATCGTTTTTGAAAGATAAAATGTGTTGCTTGCGAGATTATTTGTATAAGGATGGGAAGTTTGGACACAGGTGAGAGGGGAGGTCGGTTCCTTTCGAGAGACGATATCATCTTTTCCGATCGAAAAGTGCGGAGTGGCGGAAGCGGTTAGACACCACTTCCGGGCAGAGGAGAGACAATCGGCTTTCAGGATGGCTCCCTTGTATTTTAAGAGCAGTCTACCGATGAAAAACGAACCGGGAAGCTAAGCGGAAAGGAAGTTGCACACAGTTGCCGCGCTGTGATATTGATTTCTTTCCATTCAACGCTCACAATGGCCTATCTTTGTCTGGATTAAAAAAGTTTCAGCCTGCCTGCTGCCTCGAGCCTGATCCCCTGTCCTCGTTTCCTATTTTTTTTTTTTTTATTTTTTAAAAGAACAAATTATTCGAGGAAATTGTAATTCAAAAATATGGAATAATTCAGAGAGAGAGAGAGAGTTTGATTATCGAAGTTTATTCGAGAAAGCGGTTATTTAAGAATTTCTAGAAAGAGAGA
>NW_006263865.1:28189-43276 GCF_000469605.1 Apis dorsata | reverse complement strand
TTTTTTTTTTTTTTGAATATTTCTTATTCTCTCGTTTCTTCTTCTTTTTCTTTTTATCACCGTCACGAAAAGAGAACGCGAAAAAATATTCTTTCGGACGAGAATTCGCGACAGGTTGACACGTTTAACCTTGAAATGTCGCCTCTTAAAATCTGCAATGGACTTTTAAGACCCACTTGAGCGCGCGAATCTCTTTAAAATTTGAATTCGACCGACAACTCTTTACGATCTCGAGGCGCCGTCGACCCGCGTTTATTTTTTTTCCCCTCCTCTCTTCTCTCTCTTTCTCTCCTCCTCCTCTTTTTTTTTTCAATATTCACACGAGAAAGAAATAAAAAACCCGAGCACAGGATGCTTTCAAGATATTAAAGAGACGCTACGATCGAGCTTCCGTCACGACGCTTCCACTGTCTGTCGTATTTAATTTAACACGCCACCGATACACGTATATCTCTGCCCTCTGTGACTGCTTATCATTAAGGTGTTTTTATGGCGAATAAATTAAAGCTTAAAAGCTTTCTACGAAATTTCACCGTTGCTCGTCCAAGAAACTGATCTTCCAAGAAAATTGAACGAGGATGACTCTCGTCTCCAAAACTATGCTCGAATCAATCTACCATCGTCGAATAAATTTCCAAAAAATAAAATCTCCGAATAGAAAAATTGATATCGAATCGAATCTCTTGATGGATCGAAGAAAAATCTCCTAATTCCGCAATTTTTGAATTTCTCAACACGATCATCAAAGAAGAACCCACCCCTTCAGCGTGCTTAACAATCTTTTCACCAAAACAGCGCTTCGTTTCTAAACACTTTCTCCTTTCCTCCGTCTTTACCCCGTCGCGTTATTTTTCTTCTTCTTCTTCTTTTTTTTTTGGAGGAGGTTATTAGCGCGATACTTTACGAACGTGCAGCCGATACTTATTAATTTTCACGCGGCATTCGAGAGTGGATCGTTATTCAAGCCCCTCAACATCCTAGAGAGAAAGATTATATAGGCGAGCAGTTTATGAATAGCGCGATAAATCTTGCCCCCTTGATACCGTTGCGACCGGTTTTATACCGTGTTGCTTTTAAATACTCGGCTCAACTCTACGTTACGATTTATTACGAGATTATCGTGCGCGTGCGTGTGAGAATTCCCGTGTTACGCTCCCGAATGTACAAGAAATGGAAGAAAGAGCGCGGGACTTGCAACTCCGATTGTTGTCCTTTTACCGTTTTCTTCTCAACAATTTTCTCGTCCATCCTTGTCGCGGAAGAAAAGCGAGAGGAAGCGTGGGATTATTCCCAATTATTCGGATCTTAGAAAATTTTATTTCACTTCGAAGTAGTGAAACAAAGACTTCTCGAATGGTTTCTCTGGATACTTCGTTGTAATTTCTTTAAAAATATCTCTAATTTCGAAGCAAGTTCGATATCGGGGAGGATTCACTATTCGATCGATTTCGCGATTTTGGAAAAAGTTATTCGAAATAATTTCATTAATTGAGACGTTGGAAATTCAGCGATCGATCCGGAGAGAACAATCGGATCGACCTTTCGCTTCGGCGCCGCTTTGGATTCGCTTGCGGCGCTCACGAATCGCGGAGGAGCGCGGTGTTAAATGTTTCCATATCCATATCGCTCCGTGAGTGAAAAACACGATGTATTTGCGCTCGTGATGGGAAAACGTGTTAGAGGAGAGGCGAAGGAAACGTGGGTGCGGCGATCCAGCGATTAATTATCTCCTCAATTACTAGGATAAATTCGCTATTCTTAGTTACACGAGTTACAAGTTCAAGATAAGGAAAAGGAAAAATTAATCGCTGGCAATAATCTAAAATATAGCTAGTGAACGAATAACACCATTCATTCTTTAATTGTTGGTAAGCGAATTGATTGGTTTTAGATTTTTTCCCCCACGAAAAAAGCTTGTTAAAAAGCTCTCTCGAGACTTTAACAATCTTCTTAAACATCGGTATTAAAAAATATTTTCGATGAAACTCGGTCAAAAGTAGTTTCATCAAGCGGAATAGGCTCGTTCCAAATCCGACGATAAACTCACGATTAAACATCCAACTATCTTGTCAACGTGGTCTGCTCGACGATGTCTCTCGACGACGACGCCACGTAATGAAACCATTATACGCCGCTCATTACACGCCTCTGGCTCGCATTGTACACCCTGTGGTTGCAATTCGGCGTCAGTTCCCTCGAGGAAGAGCGAGAGAGAGAGCGAAAGAGCGAGAGAGGGAGAGAGAGAGGTTTTGGAGGTCAGTTCTATTCTTACCTGCCTCTATATTCCCTCTTCCGAAATACGATCTTCTCTTAGCTGGCCTCATAGCGGCGAGACATAATTCGCACGGTTGTCTCGTTCCCTCCTCGTAGAATAGAGATTTTCCAAGCGGGGAAAATTATAATCATGGCCCGTTGAAGCCACGGCGTTTATCAGATAATTTGCGACGATATATGGGGGCGGGGGGAGATTTAAACAGCGTCTTAAGTGGTTTTCTGTAATTAATGGAGATAGAATTCAGCAGATTGGAATTCTCGAATGTCGGTTTCTCGCGACACGTTTGATTATTCTCAGTTTTCATACTCGTATAGGATACGTTTACGTTTTGCTTTTTTGGACCAAAGATCAAAGATGCAAAGATGAAAGGTCGCTTGAGATTTTGTGCATAGAAATATATATATAGGAATAATGGTGACGTTTAAAGTTCATTCGAATTCTTGAAGTTTTATATCGAACATCCTACAATTTTTATAATACAGACGATCACAGATGACGATCAATTTCTTGACTCGTTGTCGAATATAAAATCCTCTTGTCAAAAGTTGAACTTTGGATTGTTAAAATTCGTGGAATGAAAAAAATAAAGAAAAATTGCGAAAGATCGATATTCGTCGATAGAGAGGGAGACGATGTTTCCTGTTCCATCCTTGAATTTCCCGGTTACCGTGACACAGTCGAGAGCTCCTGACCGAATCCGAATGTCGCTGGGTGGAGGTTTATTGATTGGGAAAGCTCGGCGTGCCCCACCCTGTCGTCCGCGAATATAGTTCACCGGCTCGCCCTCGGCATTACTGACCTACTACCACACGGCCAATATTCGCGAGGCGAGGGCTGCTCTTCAAAGAGGACGTTCGAACAGGATCTCGTTCCAAAAGTAGTTCTTTTCACCAAAATAAACGAAGATAACATCTTCGAAGTATTTGAACCTTAATTTTTGCTTCTCGAATTCATGAATGCGTCGTAAAAATGTTTCATCGAGGATCAATTTCTATTTATATTCGATTGATGTGATATATAAATCTCGTGTCGTATCGATCTTCGAACGAAAACAGAGACAAACGAATATCGAAACTTTCTAGATTTCGGTTAAGCAGAATTTCGTTGGAATTTCCACGAAAATCCTATTCTTTGATAAACATCCCCGATGAATATGCACGTCATGCGTCGGAGGAATTAAAGGAATTTTAATTGCGCCCGGGAGAAGCTCTTGTGAGCTACAAAGGGTTTGCGGAGGTCAAGAAGAGTTAGAAACGAGATTTTTTCCCTTTTTTTTTCTTTTTTCTTATCATTTCACGCACAAAGCAAATCCAAAGCGGTTGATCCCTTTTGAGGGATTTAATGCATACGTACGGCTATGAAACACGTGGAAAACATCGTGGAAAAATAATACTTGTCGCTTGGAAACTTGGATTAACAAAGCTATTGTTAATTGCTTCGGCGACGTCAAAGTGGAAATGGCGATGTGTGATCAAGATGGAAATAATTATCATTAACGGAGGATACGAGAAACATTTAATTTATGAATATTATTTTCACTTTATTCCGCGTTGGACGGAACTAATTAAAATTGAACGTTCCTCCGAGTTAAACAATCGGAGCTATCGATCAATGACAGAGATAAAAATAACGAACGAATGAAAAAATAAAAGATAAATTTATTTCAAGCAAAAAATAAATTGCCATGAAAATAAAAATGATTTATCTATCGAATATAAATCTGCATGGATTGAAAATTGATTAAAAAAATATACATATAAATTATTTTTTAATATTTTATTATTATTACATATAAATTAATGACAAAACAGATACATTCTTTAATCCATCACTTTTTTGATTCTTCTTATTCTAATTATTATCGATATTTCGAAAAATATCTTATTGCACGAATATTAACAATAAACATTTCTCAATAATTCGTTAATTCTTGTATTGTTTACTCGTGGAAGTTTTCATTAATCTTTCGGAATCGTTAAAATATTATTGAACAGGGAAAAACACAATCTTTGAATGCTAATTGTGTAATAAACACGAATTACGCAAGCAATGGGTGTAACAATCGTGATCTTTCGTTTGCACGTGTACTTCTTCTTCTCCTCCTCATCTTTATCATCGTCTTCCCTTCCTTTATCACCCTCTTCTTTCTTCTCTCCTCTTTTTATCTTTCTCCTTCCCTATTAACCATTTAACCTCGATATCAATTTTTACCAACGAATGAACGATAAATTTGCCATAAATCGTGATATATATATATAAAGAATTATTATTAATCGATTCTTTATAAATTTCGATCTAATTTCTCCAAATTATTCCAAATTAATTTCGTTCGTAAGATCTTTGTAAGTGTTTCGTTTTAATTTAAGTTGGAAATTTCGCTTACTTAAAATGATTCTCTTGTTCAATTTTTCACGCGTAAAATGTGTTAAGATAACCGCGGCTTTACGCCACATGCCTTGTTAATTGGATGTAATCTTTTTTTCTCCAACTGGATCGAATCTACGAATCCTGAAACTTGCTTTAAATTGCTTGCACGTGCGAACTTGCACGATCTTATTCGTTGATCGAGCACAACTTTTTTCCTTCTCTCGTGAAAACTCTTCTAAACGAACCGTAGAAATACAAATTCCCTAATTATATAAAAGATTCGAATTATTCGAAGACGAAATTTTTCTCCAAATATTTTATACTGTAAATTTTGCAAATAATAATAATCGGTTTATCCTCGAGCATCTTTGCTTCGTAATTCAGATTCGTAGAGAATAGAAGAATATTTCTCTAAATATTTTCCATTGACTTTACAAAATTTAATGATTGACCAGCTTTCGTTCGTTCATGCTTCACGATTAAGTATTCGAACTTTGACAATTCGAGTCCAGATTTCTGTTCTTAGCCGAATAATTGGAAAAAACGAGAGGATCTTTTTTAAAATTTTCAAAAATTCTTCAGGATTTTCTCGATTCACGTATTCACATATCCTGATGTGCGCGCTTCGTGTATACGCGCTTTGTGTAGGTATTTTTAGTCGACACCTGTTCACCTTCGAGCGTGTCTCTCGTTTCCTTCTCTTTCGTTGAAATTTTTAGCGGTTTCGAAAAAACGATAAGTGAGTGACGATCCGGCTTATCGGCTCGTTCCACGTTTTTCGCTTTGGATTCCGAAGGGGAAAAAATATGAAACTGGAGTCACACCAGGGACCACGAGAAGCTCGATATCGAAACGCATAAGGATATCGAGGGTTGTTCTCTCGACTTTTATTTATTTTTCTTTTACTATAGTTATCTCTCTCTTAAAAGTCAATATTTTCTGGATAAAATTAGCGTTTCGATATCGTTACCGTGAAAATTTTAACATTTTCCAACGAAAATTTCGGATATTACGGTTTTACAATCGATTCTCGTTCGATCGATACAATTTCAAAGTAATAAAAATAAAAAGCTGATATTTCGTCGAAACAAATTACGATAATAAAATCAATCAGATTTCGTACACTTTCTTTTTTTATCTACAAAACATCTCTCCTCTAAAAATTGAACAGTAGACGAAAAATAATCAATCTGTTATTGTTGTACGTTCGATGCACGTTAAGTCTACGATTGAGTAATCCACCATTAATGTCACGAATTATTATTCAACGAGGGAAAATTGTTCGTATTTTTCTCTGATAATCTCTGAGAGAGGTTTCACGGCCCGATCCAATGCGATATTAAATGCAAATACTCGATATGCCGATCGAATGCTGGCGTGCGTGTAGGTTAGCCATCGATTTTACCTCTGGCGAGGTGTGTGGGAATGATGAAAGTCGCGTTTAAAAGATCCAAAAGATTGCGTAATACGTAATCTCGTAGGGACGTCAGTGGTGAAAATGCCAATGTGACGTCGTCGTTGCTTGACGTCTCGTACGAGATTAAAACGAGTCGAGTATTTTTGTGGTCCAGCTCGTTCGCTCGATCGAAAAAAGAGAGAGAGAGAGAGAGAGAGAGAGAGGAAAAAGAAAGAAATGGAAAACTAACCAAGTTAATACGATAAAACAGTGATTTATTTATTATCCCGTGCACCGTAAGGATATTTCCATACGTTTTTTCCCCTCTCTCGATTCGCAAAAACTTGTGGTTAGATGTATTTGATGTTGGATAAAAAGTTTCAAATGGAAACGCGTTCTTCGAATAATTTTTCTGGTTTTACAATTCCTTCTTTAACGAAAGATGTGTTGGAATATTTATCGAGCTGGTTTGGAAAAAATTAATTTATCAACTTTCTTATGTATTCATTACGTATTTTACGCTCTCTATTCATCGTTACATGGAAATTTAAAAAAATGGAAAAACAAGATTTCGTAAATATCCAATTTCTAGAATAGTTATAAATATTATACAATTCGAATCTCTTGAACATTTTTCTTCAACGAATGTATGATAACACGTGTCCTCTTTATGCAATCCGAGCTTGAGACCGAGGAAAATTTGCTAATTCAGAATTGGTAAGAGTTGGTAATTTTTCCTTCAACGAAAACCCATCGTATTATAACCTTTTGCGCTACGATTGTTTTTCCTTTCAGATTTGCAAGGAAGAATAGTGCAAAGGGTTAAACAAAAGTTTAGATTTCGTTGTAACGAAATGTGCGACGAATAAGAAAAATTTGAATAACTAGCGTGAACTTTTGGCCCATTTATCTCGAAAGAGTCGAAGCCCGGGTTATTTTTCCGGATATCTACGTTTTCCTGGGAAATCAATGAGTTTGGAATTTGTTTAAGCTAGAGGCTAGCGCGTTGAAATTTAATTAAATACGCGTAGCTCGGTGCCTTTATTTGCGCGACACGCCGTATTTTCTTTCCGCGTCCACGTTGCGGAGGTAATTACGTTATCATGTGAAACGCATATATCGTGGACGAGATTGGTGAAACGCCAAATTTCGAATCGATACATCTCTGCGTTCTGACATATTTTTAATATTTTCGCGAAAAGCATTAGAGGAGGAGATCTGAGATCTCTCTTTTATTTCTCTTCAAAAATATTAAGTAAGTAATTTTTAAATCGATATATTACCTCCAAAACAGTATCGTATAGAAGGAAATTTTCCTCGACTGTTATCGTTACGTCGAGACTTTTAAAAATTCTCCTTTAAGAATATTCATTTCTCCCGATCGAATCGTCGAGATACGGAATTTCTGTGCCCTTTCAATCCCCTGACCAATCGGGATACCGGTGTTTTTCAGCGATAATATCACGGTAGGTAAACGGGAAGCCTTATGAGAAGGGAAGAAAATGGCCGGAGGCGATTTTAAAAATTTCACCGTGTTCGAGCAGCGAAGAATCTCGAGGGGAGAGATTGAAGGGGTGAAGTGTAAAAGGAAAAGGGGTAGTATCAGGTATATTGGATATACCAGCTTTTGTTGATGCACAGCATTTTTTAGCAGCGTCTGGATTTGACGAATAACCCGGAGCAAGGATCGAGCGTCTGTTATGTGTGGGTGGCGTGGGCGTATCACGCTGTGATATTGAGTCAGAATTTTAAATTGATCGTATTTCACGTCACGACGAACTTTGAATATCGGTGAATTAATTGCCACCGTGAAACAACTCGACTGCCTTTTATACATATACATATACAAATTATTCTTATTGTATAAAAGTGAATGGAATTTATTTTTCGATTTTTAATCTTTTCGAGAAAAATTTATTCGAAACGATTAATTTTGGAATTGATCGAACGAAATTCCACTCATTTCGATATCTTGCGTTATTCCTTTGCTTCGATACAATCTATCGGATCTCTGCTCGAGACGAGGCTTAGACATATTTTTCGATTTTTAATCTTTTCGAAAAAAACTTATTCGAAACGATTAATTTTGGAATTGATCGAACGAAATTCCACTCATTTCGATATCTTGCATTAATACGATCTATCGAATCTCTGCTCGAGACGAGGCTCAGACACATTTTTCGATTTTTAATCTTTTCGAGAAAAACTTATTCGAAACGATTAATTTTTGAATTGATCGAACGAAATTCCACTCATTTCGATATCTTGCATTAATACGATCTATCGGATCTCTGCTCGAGACGAGGCTCAGGCACATTTGTCGATTTTTAATCTTTTCGAGAAAAACTTATTCGAAATCTTTTCGAGAAAAACTTATTCGATTAATTTTGGAATTGATCGAACGAAATTCCACTCATTTCGATATCTTGCGTTATTCCCTTGCTTCGATACGATCTATCGGATCTCTGCTCGAGACGAGGCACATTTGCAAATCATAAATTTGGACACGGAGGTGCCGCGGTATCGACGAGGCGATGTTAGTACCTTCCCAGCCCATCAGGGGGTGAATAATGCCGCAATTAACGATAAAGTTACGCTCGCTCGTCGAATATCCGCGTCCCGTTGTCGCAATAACGCGTCAATATAGCGGAGGAAATTTAGTAGAGGCGAAAAAAAGAAACGGGTCTCTCTGTAAAAATTTCCATCCTCCCTTTCGTGCACGAAATATTCCTTCGTAAATCGGGTTTACGGGCTGGAAACCGGCTGGAAATTTTCCTATTGGCTTAAATGAACCAGCTACGACTATATAAAACTGGTGTACTTTTTCTATTATATTCTAAATTGTCTAATCTCCAGATATTTCAGTTTCCAATTAATCAGCTCACAATGATTCACTTTAACTCGTGATAGATCCAATGGCGATACAGAATATTCCTTGGAATATATCGGGAAGATTTACACGGCAATTTACACAGATTTACACTGGAAATTTTGCTATTGGCTTAAATGAACCAGCTACGACTATATAAAATTGGTGTACTTTTTCTATTGCATTCTAAATTGTCTAATCCTCCGATAATCCTCGACGATGTAACAAATAGATTCGTTTTTGAGCGTCTAATCTCCAGATATTCCAGTTTCCAATTAATCAGCTCACAACGATTCACTTTAACTCGTGATAGATTCAATGGCGATATAGAATATTCCCTGGAATATATCGGGGAGATTTACACGGCAATTTACACAGATTTACACTGGAAATTTTGCTATTGGCTTAAATGAACCAGCTACGACTATATAAAATTGGTGTACTTTTTCTATTGCATTCTAAATTGTCTAATCCTCCGATAATCCTCGACGATGTAACAAATAGATTCGTTTTTGAGCGTCTAATCTCCAGATATTCCAGTTTCCAATTAATCAGCTCACAACGATTCACTTTAACTCGTGATAGATTCAATGGCGATATAGAATATTCCCTGGAATATATCGGGGAGATTTACACGGCAATTTACACAGATTTACACTGGAAATTTTGCTATTGGCTTAAATGAACCAGCTACGACTATATAAAATTGGTGTACTTTTTCTATTGCATTCTAAATTGTCTAATCCTCCGATAATCCTCGACGATGTAACAAATAGTTTCGTTTTTGAGTGTCTAATCTCCAGATATTCCAGTTTCCAATTAATCAGCTCACAACGATTCACTTTAACTCGTGATAGATTCAATGGCGATATAGAATATTCCCTGGAATATATCGGGGAGATTTACACGGCAATTTACACAGATTTACACTGGAAATTTTTCTATTGGCTTAAATGAACCAGCTACGACTATATAAAATTGGTGTACTTTTTCTTTACATTCTAAATTGTCTAATCCTCCGATAATCCTCGACGATGTAACAAATAGTTTCGTTTTCGAGTGTCTAATCTCCAGATATTCCAGTTTCCAATTAATCAGCTCACAACGATTCACAACTGATGATAGATCCAATGGCGATAGAGAATATTCTCTGGAATATATCGGGAAGATTTACACGGCAATTTACACAGATTTACACTGGAAATTTTTCTATTGGCTTAAATATGGCTTAAATGAACGAGCTACGACTATATAAAATTGGTATACTTTTTCTATTACATTCTAAATTGTCTAATCCTCCGATAATCTTCGACGATGTAACAAATACTTTCGTTTTCGAGTGTTTAATCTCTGATATTCCAGTTTCCAATTATTTAATCAGCTCGCAACGATTCACTTTAACTCGTGATAGATTCAATGGCGATACAGAATATTCCCTGGAATATATCGGGAAGATTTACACGGCCCTCGTGGGTTTCTGTCGATGATGGAACGTAGGATACGATGCCCAATACGATTGTTCAATTTTTCAACCCGTATACATATATTACATTACACGATAAACGCGTATTATTTCTTGAGAGGAACAGATCGATTCGTCTTTCGATTTTCGAGGGGGGGAATATTCTTTATTTGAATAAAGAGATTCGTGGAGGAAGATTTTTCAACTTCATCGATGATTAATATTCTTCCTTATAGATTCCTATATGATCCTCTTTTTTTTTTTCTTTTCTTTTCGTGTGATCAAAAGGAGATACGAGGAGAATTGTATCTATTTTAGATAATCGAAGGGTGTAATATAAATAAACGCGACGATATTACAGATCTTTCTCTCGATTTCAATTTACGATTGAGAGCCGTGGTGGTGGATCCGTCCAACGAGGTCGACGAGAGCAAATTAGCGGTGCGCGAGAATCGAATTTGGTATCCTGCCAATCTCGCATTTAGAATTCAAGTGCACCACGTGCTCGATTGCTTCGTTCTATCGATTGATAACTATCGTAACAGTTGGAGTGTTGCGCAATCGGCGCCACAATGCCGATGCAGGGGTGCGGGGCATTGTTATTTATACAACCCTGGCAAGACGTGTCCGTCCAAGAATAAATATCCGTCACAACATCGCCGTTGCGATCTTGAGAAAAGTAAGAAAGGAATGAAAAAAAGAAAGGAGATAACGCGATGGGATGAAGAAATGGAAGAGAAGGAAGGAAAGATGAAACAAGATTCGATTGGAAGATAGAAGGGATTTTTATTGTTCGATCAATGAAAAACAAGTTGATATTTTCTTTTTTCTTTGCAAGTTTATTCGAGCTTCGCGAAATTGGACTCGTATCAAAAGGATTTTTTCCCATTTTTATTTTTTTTTATTTTAATCCTCGATTGCTCGTCGCATCGCTCGAGATCGAAAATTTTTTTTTTTTTCTTTCCTTTTCACGGTCGATGATTCTTCCACGCGAAAAAAAATGGAAAATAACCGATTTTTCGAATGGAAAAATAAAGTTGGATCGCAGTTTTGCAATCGATCGATAGCGCGGATTGAAAGTAAAATCGAACTCGGGAATATTGGGAGATCGCAGATTCAGAGGCGCAGCGAAATGATGGTTCACTCTCATGGCCGAGATATTGGAAGATACTTGTCTCGTGGAGGGTTGGTTCACGTTGGTGGCTTTCGCAACGCGATGCAATTGCAGGAGTCGTAGCTAGGAACGAAATGACCGAGAGTTAGCGCGAGAACAATTGCTCCTCGGTTTCGCAACGTTTTACGATTCGTGGACGAGAAAAAGATGGATCAAGAATGAAAATTACTTTGAAGAGAAAAAAAATGCTCCAAATATCAAAGCACACTTATTCCACTTGGAATTTCTTTTTTCACTTTTTTATCTGCTTCTCTCAAATTTCCTCCCTGCGATCCAACGTTTTTTCTCAAACGAACAACGCGAAAAGGCTCGCCATAAAATATTCCAACTGGGAGCAGCAACTGTAGTCGAACGAAGGAGCAACAAATTGCGAGGATACGCCGATCGGAATCTGCAATTTCGTCGATCGAGCACCATCCCTCGTAAGATCGAAGGGGCAGAGCGTTGCCCTTCGAGGCATCCACTTTCGAAAACAAAATCGAACTACCACTGGATTTATCGGTCGATCGAGGCGAGCAACGACGCCTCGTCCGATGTGTGGAGCTACCTTGATTCGTGGAATCGTGGGGGAGTGTCCGAGTGTAGCATCCCTGCATAATGTATGACCGAATGTGTGACCGAAAGAAGCCATCAAGGGATCGTTTCTTGGGATGCCGACCGAGGAGGTTGTGTTCGGAGGGCGTCTCCCTCAATTATGGTAATAGGAACACCTTTTGCCCGCTCGTGGCATCTCGATGGAACGTGTGTTTAGGGAATAGTTTGACGAAGCGGTATGAAACGGTATGACGGAGAATTTTAGTGGAATAGTTGGACGTGAAGAATTCTATTCGATGGTGCTGACGAGGAATGGAATGGCGAAAAATTTGGAGCTTAAATTTCGACACGGTGTAAGGTAATTGGCAAGGAATTGTGCAGAAGAGGAAGGAAGAGAAGATTTGAAGTAACGAAAATCGAATATAGATCCATCTTCGCGATTTTTCCAAACACTTTATCGGGGAAGGAAATTTTTGAAGTGGAGCTCGAGATAATTACATAAGGTGAGAGGTACGCGTACATGGAACGAGAAGAGAAGAAGGATCCGTGTATTTCGCTCGTGGAGCAAGTTTCGTCGGTGAGAATTCTCCAACATTTCAAAATAGACCCGGCTCACG
The DNA here is from genome assembly GCF_000469605.1 of Apis dorsata. Classification (NCBI taxonomy): domain Eukaryota; kingdom Metazoa; phylum Arthropoda; class Insecta; order Hymenoptera; family Apidae; genus Apis; species Apis dorsata. Next base: position 30,582 of record NW_006263865.1, on the reverse strand, counting down.
GAACTTTCCGCAACTCGGATATAATAGAAAATTGCGCGAGCCAATACTGTAACACTTGGCCGGGATCGAGGCATCTTGGCTCGATCGGGTTTCGCAAGAGACTTTCGAACGAGTCGACGCGAGAAAAGTTTTCGATCGCTTTTGCATCGCTTCGTCCTTCCAACTTTCGACCAGCAACGATTAACGAACGCTTCTCAGGTCCAGTCGTTCCTGCGCGAGGAATGATTTCTTGATTTCTCGAAAAGCCAACCGAGAATTTCGAATTCGATCAGGAACGAAGCTCTCGTATCTTCGTCACAAATTTAACTCGAATAATAAACGAAGATCTCCACACCCGCAATCAAGCTTTCCTCAACGCTGTCGATTGTCAGATCAGATCGAAGATAAAGGAATTAAGAACAACGTTTTGAACAAAATTCGTAGTAAAAATTGTCGAACGAATGGAACGACGGGTTGTGAAAAGGAAAGCAGTGGAGAAGGAGGAGGCCGAGGCGCGATGGATCTCGTTTTCGCGGCAGTTTTTCCACGGTGAAAAATGAATATCCGTCGGGAGAGGGAGGTTCTGTCTGGAAGAAATCGGAAACGATGGATCAACGACAACCGGCCACCGGTGCTCGGTCCTCCCTCCAACCGTGCTGGGACAGCTTGCCAATTTATGGCCGATTGATTAAGGCTTCGATAAACTGGTGATCCGGAGGTAGGGAACGACTGCGACTTCTTGCTCTTGCTCGTCGCAGAGGGTCCGTCATTTCATTCTTCTCCTCCTCCTCCTCCTTCTTTTTCTTTTTTTACCAATCGTTGCCATTCATTCGTCGGTTTCATTCGGTTGGCAACCGCGTGGATCCTGATTCAGTTTTAGATACGTACGATTCATTGATCTGTTCCTCTCTCTCTCTCTCTCTCACAGTCGCGAAAAACAGTTTGACGATGCTTGATTTATGACGCGCATCTTATCGACCGATCTTCCTCTCGTCCAACCGAATTCTTGATTAAGGACGGTGTATAACGACGTTTGAATAATCTTGCTGCTCGGATCTTGTTTATGCGAAATTCAATGATTTTTGAGAGAAAGATACGTCGTTTGGATATTTTACTCGACCCAAGTTGGCAAAATTTCATTTGATGCGATATTTTTCGTTGCACTCCCAGAAGAGAGAACAATATCGCGCGTTAATTAGAGATGGAATCAACATCTTCTAACCCGAGAAGTTCACACAGAGAATTCGGTATACGGATTCGTTTTCGAGGTCGTGGAAACTATAGCGGAAAGATCGATCGAGATCTTTGAATCGAAGAAGGGGAGACCGTGACACCTGGCAGAGACCCAGAGAAACTTTTAGCATCGGGACCACGAGAGGTCGTGGGACCGGTTTTAACCGGGATTTTTTTTAACCTCCTCTGAAAATTTAGAAACTTGAATTTATCAAGGTCGTGGAATCTCGAATCGATCCGACGAGTCAGTCGATTATCTACCATCTCGAGGATCTCTCGACCTCTTCTTCTTCTGATTTTGTCGCGCGACCCTTGGACTCGTGAACCTTCAAAAAAAAGAAAGAAAGAAGCTTTAAGAAAGTTTCTTCTCCGAATTTACGAACGTTTCTCGACCTGTGGCAAGATTTAGGTCGAATTTTTGAGGTCATGGACGAAGTCGAGAACCCTTAACTGGGTTCCTTGTAATTTGGGACGCGCCTCACTTTAGACCACAAATGTCACCAACTCTCGACTTTAGGGGAAACAGGCTTACTTGTGAGTTGTACAGTTCGTAATCCTTTAATTTTAGAATGGCGAGATTATTCGAGATCTGTCGTGGCGACAGATTCTCGTAGATCTTGATCCGTTTTCCAACTTGGACGCACTCCCTGGCTTAAGTCACTCATTATTCTTTTCCAATGTTTTATTCCTCGTTTATATCGCGTATAATATCATTATTGTCTCGTAACATCGATTTATTCCTCGAATATTCTCAGTCGTGGAGATAAGAAGTGGGAATTTCAATCCAATTCTCTACTAATCTCGCTAATCGAGCGTGATAAAAAATTTAAACTTTTACGCTCTTCGTCCAACGAGAATATAATTATCGTTCACAATTTATCGTTTTATATCTTTAATCACAAATATCGTCCATAATTTATTCAACGATTCCTCGAGCCAATGGCGTTCCATTACACCGAAATGTCGGCCGACGTTACTCCACGCGATTCACGTTACTCCTCGTAAACCCTCAACAATGAGACGTTCCTCTTGATATCGCGTCTCTTCATCGATTTCTCCGCGAATCAATAATATTTCCACGCGTCCCCCTGATCTCAAACGTTGGACAATACGCGCAGCCAGATGTTGACCAAGAGTCAAAGGCGACCCTTCAAAGGAGAAAGCAAGGAAGAAGGAAACTT
>NW_006263865.1:11729-28015 GCF_000469605.1 Apis dorsata | reverse complement strand
GGAATCCTGTCTCGCCGGTTCTCCAAATATTCGATTCGTGTTTAAAAAAAAAAAAAAAAAATAAGAAACGAAGAATTCGTAGGAGGACGAATTAAAGGTGGCTGTTGAGTGTACGGGGCTGATATCGAACAAAAGTGGCGGAAAGAAGGAAGAGCGAGGATAGACGACGAGTTTGGCTGTGCGCAGACTGGTCGGCGTCCTCGTCCCCTTCGCGAGCTGCATTTCAATCGAAGCTTATATTAACTATCCCAGTTGCATTCTTTGACCTTCGCCAGTGCGGTGGTGCATGCGCAGTGCCGTAGGCCGTAGGGGGGCGGGGGCGGCGCTGCTCTTCTCCGCCCGGTTACGTAACACGATATTTCGTAATCCTGATCGATATCCTCTCCTCCAGTTCCTATTATTTCAAAAATCTTACCTTCGAATACGTACACTTTTCGATTACAAAAACAGCAAATATTCTTTTCCAAGTCTCTACAAACGAAAGGGAGCGTGTTTGAGATAAAGAAGAAAAATGGCGTGAAAAGGGTGCGCGACTCTTCGTCCAATGGGGTTCCTCCGTGTTGGAACCTATTGGACAAAGGGCAATTCGAGGCGCGGAGAGAAGGGTGAAGCGTTGAATCGAAGCGACTCCCATTGAAAGGGGCCCACGTCGGCACACGTCCGTCGAAGAAAACGTGTTATTTTACGTCACAGCTCGAGCCGATGCGCTGGTTTTTCGCCTCGCGTAACCGCAAACCCGACATTGGCCGGCTGGGCTCCGAGATGAGGACGAGTTTCGAATTTCTGATCGGTGAGCCGATCTCGTCTGACCGGATACGCGGTGTGGAAAGTCGATGATGGTGGTGGGTGCACCGATCGTAGTTGGCGGTCACGTGCCGTGCAGCTTCCCTCTTGTCGCGAAAACTGGTTACAAATTATTCGGGCTTCGTTTATCGGCCGCGTGTCGCTTTTAATTAAATCGGTCGATCGTCTCCGCGAGTTGGAAGGTTTTGGCATCAATCGAGTTTTTATATATATATATATTTTTCGTTTCTTTTCTTTCGAAGAAGCGAGAGCTTAGGGTTGTATAGTTTGCGATCGTCGAACTTGATCGATTGAATTATTCGATCGCTGCGCGTTATTCGTTGCACAAAATTATCGATTAAAATAATTTACTAGCAATTATGTGTATGACGATGCACGGATATTATTGACGATAATATTAAAGATTGAATGTAGAATTTAAAATAGGGAATATTATAAATTAGAATTGGCCAGGTTTTTTAATATCTCGTGCATGGAATGCTAATGATCGATCAATAGCAAGCGTGTATCTGACTTTTATAATTTATCGAGTGAAGTGATTACTCTCTGAAATTTAAAGTTTCACAAGTTTACCTTCTTCACCTTTTTATTTCGAAAAATCTTTCAAAATCTCGAGTCATCGAATTTTCGATAATCGTAAAACAAAGAAATCCGGCCACTTGGATCGTTTGCATGGTCATGGAAACGACGAAATGAAAAAAAAAAAAACAATTTGATTTCTTCGTGACTGGCTTGTGTTCCCTTTAATCGTATGCACCATTGTGAAAATTAATTAGGAAAAGCCGCAGTCTGGAACGATCGATTTATTCAGGACTGCGCGTTAATCGATATGCTGGGGATCGTCACCTGTTTTGCATAATGCGCTCTCTCGACGAACGTGGTGGAAAAAAAAGGAAAGAAAGAAAAGTAGGCGATCGAATTGGTAATTCGCATGACAAAATATCGTGCAATTATCGTGACGCTCGACTTTTATTACAGGCCTGTCTCTGCCTCTATCGTGAAACAACGCGATCGACGATATATAATCTCCACGAAATATATATACATGGCTTATGGAAATTAACTTTGGTCAACTTTGAAATTTAAATTAGATCATTTTCCTCGACGTGGATCCGAATCGATAGGGATTCGGAGAAACGAACGAAAATTTTTCAAACTAACATCCATTTCTAATAACGCGAAACTTTTAAAAATTGAGGCTACTACAACTTTGTGGCGAACAAAAAAATTCAGTTTTATCAAATGTTTATTCCATTCTTCAAACGATCGAATTTTCTCTCAAATGAAACACCTGCAATCATAATCGATGATCCATTTCTGAAATCATAACTTCGACCCCAACTTCGAATAAAATATTCGAAACGTTTGAGGCGAAAAAAATGTTAGAATACCTCGTGGAAGAGGTTTCGAACGAGATTCGTATCGGCAAACAGATCCTCCCCCGCTATCGACGCGTGTACATCTCACCTGGACACGTTTCATTTCACGGTGAATTACGCGAATCGAATTCGATCAATATTCCCTTCTGTTCCACCGTAAGTGATTTCTGATCTGCCGACAGACACTCGAGGCCGAAAGCTCGACGGTCGAAAGACGTTCGATAAGACTTTCGTGAGATAAGAATATCGAGGATGAGGAAGCGCGCTTCTCCTCGAAGGGATCGACGAGAGATCGATAAAACCAGGTGGAAGGTCCCTCTCTCTCTCTCTTTCCTGCTGGTGCCGTGGCATTCTCGACGTGGAAGATTAATTGGGTCAGTCGAGCCGATTCCACGCGAGATAATTAACGGATGTTACGTAAAGAAAATGATGGAACGATTTATGGGGGATGCAGAAAGTGCAAAGTGGTATATGTGTGTGTGTGCAGGATGATTCATTATTGCGTATTTTGAGAGATGCACTGATATAACGAAGGAATATCATAATGAGAGAAAGGGGAAATTCGAATAGGATTCAAAGGTGTCTCTTGAAAAATAGAAATTGCAATATTTAAAACAATCGAAATAACAATCCTTTTTACATATTTCTGTCTGAATTATAATAATAGAAACGATCGAGAAACAGATAGAGAAGCGAAAAAGAACTTTGAGAATATTCAAAATGGACGATGGATTCTCTTTTCATTTCGTTTTTCGTTCCGTTTTCCATGAAATTAAAGCAACGTTGCCTTATCATCCGAAGAGAAAAATCTGGTCGATATTTCCACGTCCGTCTTTTGTCCCACGTACGCGCCTTTATGAAATCGGCCGATAAATCTATCCGAGATCGAGAACTCGTTCTCACTCGTGGAATATGTATTTTGTAACGGAGTATTCGGATACGAATATTTATTACGCGGCAGGGGTATAACGGTCCCCTTCTGTTACGCCTTTATCCACGGATAACGATTCTTAACTTATTCGCAAAATACGCAAATATCCGCGTGTAAATATTTGCTGTAATTGCTAAGGTTGGAATGTTTAATCCAATCGGATGATATCATTATCTTTCGATAAGATGGAATTTTTAAATTAAGTTTGTCGACGATTTAGATAAACGATTTATTTTGTTGAATAAATAAGAAGAGGGAGGATCGATTCACTAGCGCCATTTTCTTATTAAAATAGATATAAGTTTAGGAAATATTTTTCAGAAATTATATAATAATCTTTATTGAATAATTTTGATGAAAATTTTAACTAGCAAGATTCAAAGAAGAATGTCATATCGAATTTGAACCTCGTCATCCAATTAAATCGAGCTTGTTTGTTAAAATATTAAAGGAAAGAAGGATCTCTTTTTTATCGCGATACGAATCGATCGGGAGTCTATATCTCCTAGATCGAAGAAGAAAGTAAAAAACTGATGGAAGAAGAAACGTTGAACGATAAACCTTATCGCGATCGCGACTTTTCCGTTCCTCTTCTTTCGAGAACTCTTCCAAATTTCGGATATCGCTCCTTTTCCTTCCATCTCTCGAAAAAGTAATATTATTATATTCGAAACAATTGGAAACGAAATTGCCGATCCGTATTCAACCGTAACGCACAGAGATTATCCTATCCGCTTCTCTCCGCAAACGGTAAAAGGATGATGAATCAAGGATCGGTTACAAGGAAGAGAACCGTTAATCGATTCACATCGACAATAGCTGCGAGATTCGCTTCGTTCAAGCCTTATTAAATTCCACGGCACGCAGCCAGAGAGAGAGAGAGATTGAAGAACGTGGCGCGTCTGAATTCTCGCACGTGCCCCAACCCTCCTCCGTCCCCTCTCCTCCCTGAATCACCACTACTGGACACTACCGTAAGGAATATCGCGCCACCGTGTCTCTGGAAGCTGGACGTAGTTAAACGGGCATAGGAAAGGCGCTCACGTAGATCCACATTTGCATAAAACACGCGTGCCCCTCTCCCGGGAGGCACGTTCACCTGGATGCTGGACATTCTCGATGGCCGCCACGTGGGCGACGTTGAGAGGCATCATCGCCGTGAACAAAAGAGATCTCTTTTCAACGGGGGACGATCGTCGCGAGAAAGGAGGAGGGGCGCGTGAAAGCCTCTCTTACACGGCTTTTACTTACCCCTTTTACTCCCTCCTAATCCCTTGCATCCGGCAAGGTTAATCTCCTTTCGTCGAGGAAATATCGATATATATTTTTCACGTTTTTTCACGAGATACAGAGCTTCTCTCTCTCGAGAGAGAGAAAAATTCAAAATCCGCGCGAAACCTGTGGAAATCGGGTAATATTATCGCAACGGGGCTGCGTTTCTCAGGGGTTGCGGTCAGGTGGAGGCAAAGGTGAAGCCGGAGGACCACCAAAGCGTGCTGCGTGTCTGATCGCGACGCGTGTGCGGTATCCCTCCTGTTTCGTTCTAGATAACTATCGTGTTCCCATCAAGATATTGNTCGAGGGCATGTGCTGGTGCAAATGGCCGCTCCAAGCTGCGGCAGGTGCTCGCGAAACTCGCGTCCAATCCTCCCCTCTCTTCTTCCTCCTTCGACTTCTTTTTTTCTTTGAAAACGCGCGCCTCGAACAGGAATATGTAAAAAGAAAAAGAGAAAAGATTCCTCCTTCCATTCTCGAATATACATTTAATTATAAAATTATATATTTATCGAAAGCGGAGAGAGAAAAAGAGGAAGGGATCTATTTATCGGATATACGTGTAATATGAACGAATGATTGAAGGATCTCCCTCGAGAGAAGAGGATTCTGGTCAGCAGAACTCTTCGCCCTCCGCTGTTGAAAGGCCGACGTTGGCGTTTCGATCGCTCGCCTTGCCAACGAAGATGTGGCAATCCTCCAAAGCTCTGCGTGCTACTAGAACTGTCATCCTCTTCGCTTAGAAGTTGCTTAATAATTCAAAGCGCAATGTTGAAGGGGGAAGGGGAGCCCCGTTTCGAAGTAAATACATCTTGGCTCGGTCGAAATCGTTTAACCGGGATGATGCATTACGGCTAATTCAACCGCGGCCGTGTAATCCGACAGTAAATACGGATCGTTGCGAGCCCTTCCCCCTTTTTCGTAATAATTATGATATATCGCGGGCGGAGGAAGCAAGGATAGCAAGGACACGTTACGACGTGTTATTTTATAAACTTGCGTTTCGGAAAGTTGCAAAGAGGACATGCGATTAGAAAGGAGATACTTTTATATTCCGATAGTTTTTGGACGGTTTTTCAATAATTATTATTTTGAGAGAAAATATTCTCGAGTTGGAAAAATCTTCATCAATATCGATCTTTTCTTTTGATACTTTGCGAGTAATTGAAAAAAAATGGCATCAACAGTTTTTATAAACTTGCGTTTCGGAAAGTTGCAAAGAGGACATGCGATTAGAAAGGAGAGACTTTTATATTCCGATAGTTTTTGGACGATTTTTCAAAATTTATTATTTTGAGAGAAGATATTCTCGAGTTGGAAAAATCTTCATCAATATCGATCTTTTCGTTTGATACTTTGCGAGTAATTGAAAAAAATGGCGTCAACAGTTTTTATAAACTTGCGTTTCGGAAAGTTGCAAAGAGGACATGCGATTAGAAAGGAGAGACTTTTATATTCCGATAGTTTTTGGACGATTTTTCAACAATTATTATTTTGAGAGAAAATATTCTCGAGTTGGAAAAATCCTCGCCAATATCGATCTTTTCTTTTGATACTTTGCGAGTAATTGAAAAAAATGGCATCAACAGTTTTTATAAACTTGCGTTTCGGAAAGTTGCAAAGAGGACATGCGATTAGAAAGGAGATACTTTTATATTCCGATAGTTTTTGGACGATTTTTCAACAATTATTATTTTGAGAGAAAATATTCTCGATTTGGAAAAATCCTCGCCGATATCGATCTTTTCTTTTGATACTTTGCGAGTAATTGAAAAAAAATGGCATCAACAGCGAAGAAGAAAAAGAAGAAGAAGAAGAAGGAGAAGGAGAAAGAAAGAAAAAAAAGGTATGCGGTCAAGCAGAAATATTAATATCCGGACGAGAAATATTTTCCAACGCTATTTATAAACGTAATTACACGTAATTACGGTTCACGGTTTGTAACGTGACCTCGGTCGGTCCACGATGAATCATCTGGAGATCGGAGCTCGGCGGTCTGGTAAAAAGGCCAACAACGAGATTATCGAGGGGTCCAATTAGCAATCCGCGTTAATTGAAAGCGTTTCGAGTAAAGCGCCCTCAACATCCTCTTTTAAACATCCTCTTCGACCTTCATCTTTGCTCTGCACTTCTTCCAGGGGACCGAGGCAGCAAGGTCGTTTTATCGTTTCCAAGATTCCTTCATAAATTTCTCCCGGCTAACGGGACGTTTAGAGATTTTTCTCTATAATAACTAGTTATGCAACGATATGCGAGAAATATTTATCGTTGCGAAACGAAGAAAAACTGTCGACTCGTTCTTCTTTCTCTTCTTCTTCTTCTTCTTTGTTCGTAACGCGAGTCGAATATTATTCTTTTGTATTCACCTCTAATGAAATTTACGTTTCTTTCGTTTCAAGGAAAAGAATACTTTCATTTCCACTTTTATTTTATTATTCGAAAATACTGCGAGTATATTGATTATTATTGGAGAAATTAATCAGAAAAACTGTGGCTAAAAAGGAAACCGTTGAAAAGGAAATTTATAAATTCTTTCTCGCTCAAACTCTGATAATCTCACTCTCGACTCTTGCATTGCGTTGGATAATTCGCCTCCACGAATTTGGGGAACAAAGGGAGAAAGGCTCGATTCTTAGTGTCAGAATTTTCATATTGAAACAAAGAACGAGAAGTTAGTTGCAGAGAGAGTGAAGAAGGAAATGGAGGCGAAACGGGATAGAAAGAAAGAAGGAAGGAAGGAAAGAGTAGGTTGTGCTCAAGTATTTATACTTGTTTGCATTATACTCGGCTGCTTTTCCTGGTAAACCCGGAATAGATAGCGGACGAGAGGGGGTTGAAAACTCTAGCATTATTAAATCACGATTTGTTTAAGTCGAAACGCTCGCGCGAAGCGTGCGTGCATCTGTCTTCCATTGCTTCTTGGAAGGACGATGGTCGCTGTTTGTAAATCGAGTGGAGAGATATTCGGGGTGATAGGATTGCGATCCTCCGTTCGTTAGTTCGTGAATGAACAAATTTGTGGAAATGGAAATGGAAATGCTTGGAATCGAGTTCGCGAATTAGAGATGCTTATCGAAATACAGAAAGTGGGAACTGTAATCGAAAGAAAATTGACTCGATTCCTTCAGTCTAAAAGTAGACAGTTGTCTCTCGACTCTGTCTCTCCAAGGGAACAACTTTGATTGCGATGATCGAACTAAACCCCTCCCTTCCTCCTTTCCTCTTACAATGTTCGCTCGACTATTAATCGTAATTTGTTTTCGTTGTAAGGATCGAGCGTGTAAGCACCTGTGCGTTTCAAAATTCTCGGAATGAAACTGATGGGCGAAGCGTCGACAACCCTTTTGCCGAAGCGGGAATAATGTTCGAGCACGGAGTTTCTCGAGTTTTCTTTTCTTTTTCCTTTTTTTTTTCTTTTCCTTTCTTTTATTTTACGCCGATCTGTATGAACGAAGCGGTGGGTTCACAGGGCAGGATATATCCATGTTTGTTTTCTCGAATCTTCAACATCTTTTGTTGCTCACAATTTTCATCCACGTTTCACGCTTCTATTTTCAAACGTTCTTTCCTTCGCGTTATAAATAGCGCCGTGCTCTCGAATTTACGGCTTTTGGTCGTGGGGAATATCTTAATCTTATTCCTTCTTTTTTTTTTTTTTTTTTTGATCAATACTCTTTGAACTTAAAATTTTTTTCATTTTTCCTTCCTTTGAAAGATTTTTCGTTCGAATCATCCGCTTTTATTAATTTTAAGAGTCGATTCTCCCTCGTTGCAGAGACGGAGAAGATTTACTTGTTTGTTGAGTAGAATATTCGCGATCTGTTCTTTTTTTTTTATTACCTTACCTGCAACAGTAAATCTGTGAATATCTTTATACAACGCGTTTTATCGGACAGCGATATTTCGAAATAAGATGGATGGTGGGTGAATATTGAAAAATCAAAGTAGAGGATGAAAAAAAGAAAAAAGAAAGAGCACGAGTTGAGATAATAACGAATGATTTATCACTGTTTGCACCGCGTAACTCTTCGCTTGATTTTCGTAGGAGCGGCAATAATTCTTGCGTTATTCGGGAAAGGAACAGAGTTTATCACGTCTCGACTCGTTATCTTTTTAGTTTATTTTTCAATCACCTGGTCGAACTATAAAAGGGAAAAAAAAAAAAAAAAAATTCTTGAGAATCAAACTTTTTCGATCTTTTCTTTCTTTTTCTTTTTCTCTTACACTTTTTCGTCGAAAGATTCAATTCGCGAAACGAGGATCGTCGATTAAAATTCTTTTACGATATAAGAGATAACTTTGTGGAACTTTGGAAATGTCGAAAGTTTAATATTTAATTTGGATTTTTAAAAATTTATCTTACAAAATTTTCCCCTTTTAAATTATAAATATCTCGAATCCACATATTTATATGCATTCCTTTCAAAAAAAAAAAAAAAAAAATCCTTTTTTTTCCAACCTTTTGGGTTATTCTTTTTTTTTTTTTTTGAAAAGAAAGCATAAAAAATTGTGGTTTCCTTTCAAAAAAAAAAAAAAAAAAATCCATTTCTATGCGAAGCTTTGTGTATATCTATTATTATCTTAAAATTTATTATTATCTTAAAATCGCAAAGATGATGACACTAATCTTCCGCATCAATTTTTACGTTCAAAAAAACTTCTTAAAAACGGGAAAAGAAGAAGAGAAAGAAGAGAAAGAGGAGAAAGGAGTAATCGTTGGAACGATCTTTTCCGCTTGCGGAACGAAACGCATGAATAACAACGAGGAGAGGATTCTCGTTGAAGTATCGAAGCACCTGTCGCGGCCAGGGGTGAATAAACGGAGGCGCGTTAAAAGGTATTTCGCTCAAGTTGCGCCGTGCACGTTGCACCAGGCGTGCCTCCTATATGCAAATACGCGAGTGTGCTCGTCCAAAGAGCGTGCTCGTTTCGTTGAATTATATTTGAAACGAATTCGAGCTGGTTTATTTAAATTATCTCTCTGCCTGGTCACCCGTTTCCTCCACGTGCAACCTCTCCCCCTCCCTGTAATCGTTAATAATTACGGAATAATTTGCGCGCGTGGCCGGACGAAACGAGCTTCTTGCTCGCGTGTTTGTGACGTGTTTGTGCGCTCCACCGTGGATTACGAATTTTCCTTTTGTTCCCCGATTAATTCCGATATTATCCTCGAAACTCGAGCGAAACTCCATTAATCTTTCGAGCGAGATTCGAGCTATCCTCGAAAAATTGAAAATTAGTTTTCGCGGAAAAACTGCTTGAAAGAACGGAGAGTCGATTAATCTGTCGTTGAATAATCCTATTTGAAGTAGATATCTATGTAAGATCTATACAAATTTAATTTTTAAATTTATATAGTTCACGCATTATTTATCCTACTGACTTTCAGAGCTTTCAGTCTCGTTCACTTTCGAAAGAACGGAGAGTTGATTAATCTGTCGTTGAATAATTTTTAAGTAATTTGAAGTAGATATCTATGTAAGATCTATACAAATTTAGTTTTTAAATTTATATAGTTGAATTCACGTATTAGTTATCCTAGTGGCTTTTAGAGCTTTCGCTCTCGTTCACTTTCGAAAGAACGGAGAGTTGATTAATCTGTCGTTGAATAATTTTTAATTAATTTGAAGTAGATATCTATGTAAGATCTATACAAATTTAGTTTTTAAATTTATATAGTTGAATTCACGTATTATTTATCCTAGTGACTTTTAGAGCTTTCACTCTCGTTCACTTTCGAAAGAACGGAGAGTTGATTAATCTGTCGTTGAATAATTTTTAATTAATTTGAAGTAGATATCTATGCAAGATCTATACAAATTTAATTTTTAAATTTATATAGTTCACGCATTATTTATCCTACTGACTTTCAGAGCTTTCACTCTCGTTATTTTTAACGGTGTTTCCGGGTTAAAAATCACGTTTACGAGGCCTTCAATTGGGAGTCAGGGTGGACTATCCGGCTTGTTAAACTGTTTAAAGGCGAAGCCATTAAATCGTCCTTACCTGTTCGTTCGTTGTTGTTGGAGCGAAACATCTTGGAGACGTGTCTTGGAAACCGCGGGACGGGTTGCAGGTGCAAGGCAATTAACAACCCCCTTGTTGTTGCGTAATGGCAGTCTGTGTCGCGTTGGAAAACTCGGCCGTAAATTATATTATTTCGTTGCATACGATGAATTGACTTGTCTTGGAAAAAGTTCTAAGCCTGATAAAAATGTTTTAAAGATCATTTCTATTCCGTGCAGTTTGATCTGCGATCGACCTCCTCGACGATTACTTCTCTCCGAATATCTTTGAGAATAATTGAGAAAATTATATCGATCGTTTTTATGTTACAATTCAACGTATCGAGAAGTAACTCATTTAATGTACGTTAATTAAACATCGTACGAATTAAAATTATTGCCCACGGGGGAATTACAACGAGAATAATTCGCGATCGATATTCGATTACGTGGAAAGAACAAACAGAATGTATCCCCTGCAAATTTTCTGTATTTAATCCAAAAAGAAGAGAAAGGGGAGGAAAGAAAAAAGAAAGAAAGAAAGAATTGTTCCGTTTGATGCGTAATCGCGTTATTAATTGGTGTATATCGAGATCTCACTCGATAAAGGGATAATTTTCAATAAACAACGAGCCACGCTTATTTACATAATTACTAATGGTTCTGTAAACACGGATCCCGTTCAACCGTTTCTTCCTCTCATGCATTTTAATGGATGCAAACCGACCGACCGACCGATATTCTTCTCTCCCTCTTTTCTGGCCCGTGGCGAAAATTTTATATAAACCCCTTCCTCCCAGCATTAAATGACGGATTCGAAAAACTCTCTGCAACAATCTCTGTTCCACGTCAGGCAAATTTCTTCCACTCTTGCGCTCTCAGAGTCGGGAAAAATTTATTTCGAGGCAATGGCCAACGTGTTTCAGGGAAGGAAAAGTTCCTTCTTGAGAAAGCTTCTTTTGATCTCCTCCTTTTTTCCACCATTATTCGTAATCTAATGTAAACATACCGGGAAGAAGCTCTATTAGACGAGAACGTGTTTTCCCTTCCTCGAGACGAGTCGGTGGTATTACGTGGAGATTCGAGGGGATTTGGAATTGTGCATTTTTCACTTATGCTACCTTCGAACCGACTTTCTTTTTTTTTTTTTTCTTTTTTATATAATCGTTTTGTCGGGCTAGGCTTGGAAGCGTGACGAAATAATTCAGGAATAAATAAGTTAATTTCCGTGAACGATTCGATCGAGATTACATTTCTTTTCGTCGAATTATCGATATTAACATATTGCGTATAGCTTTCCCACTCTAGAAAAAAATATACCAATATACGCACTTTTTAAATATAACGCAAGTTTACAAAGTATTCTTAAATATTACTCTACATTTCTTATACATTTATTTGTTATGTAGGCTTCTTTACATTTTTAACTATTATTTATTATACAAATTTATTATACAAATAATGCTTCAGAGTATGATATCTGGTGAAGCAATATATATATTCGGTATAATTTGCAATTATATTACTTTATTTTTTTATCGGAAACTTTTAACTTTTCCTGTTATCGAGTGTTTTTAATTGCTCGAGTCGTCGAAATCGACTAAAACGAGATACCTCCGTTAATACCAATCCTGAAAACGTATCGCGATCACGAGTCGATCGAGATATATTGAAATATCCATCGTAAAGATATAATCCGATCGGTTATAAACGCGTAACAATTTCGATTGCAATCTGATCCGCTCCGGTTAAGTTTTCGATATATTTAACGGAATTTTAATTTAACAGTTGCGTTTCGAAATTTATTTTCCCGCGTTGGCCTTATCAGAATTAACAGTTTCGAGTTTCGATTATGTAAGCAGAGTTTAGTAGTACCTGCTGCTCGTTATCGTATCAGTAGCGAGATATTGTCAATACCGGTGTCGAAACCCCCTCCTTGAACACCTTGTTTCAACAACGTGTTCAAGTTTGCTTATTACGAAACTGTTGGGCCTAGCCCCTCCCCTCCCTCCGTTCGAACAGGGTTACAGACACGCGACACAGTTTTCCTCGGCCTGTAACTTTGTTGCGTTGGTGCGCACCAGCCATCGAAGGGATAATATGCGGACCACGACTTTAACCAATTACAACTCGAATTCCGTTATTGATTTTCCCGCTCGTACGATAATTCCGACCCTTCGTTTTATTCCGATATGATTGGCTCTTTTTTTCTTAGTTGCACGATTTAATGATTAATAAATAATTAATAATAGATTAATTATAATAGATAATTAATAATAGATATAATTAATAATAGATATAATAATAATATAATTAATAATAGATAATTAATAAATGATTAATAAATAATTATTCGATGAAAAATCAATATTCGATATTTTTTTAATCTTCGATAAAATTTTTTTTTCATATGCTGAATCTATTTATTTTGTCAAAGATGTTTAATAATAAAGTTATTCAGTTGATTTTAACGCGAAACGATTCTGGATGCGATTAATCTTTTAGAATAAATATTTGTAGAGAAAGTGAATTGTATCGAAGATTGCGAACAAAATACTTAAAATTTATCGTTATATATATCAAATTAATAATTTTTAAGATTCGAGATTCGATCGGGAGATAAGGTAACGCTGTTCTTCGGATAAAAATCAGCTATTGGAATACGATTCGATAAGGAAGATAATTTCGCTTGATTTGTTTATTCGTTATCTTTAATATCGCTTTAGGCTGGCTATCGTCATATTCATACCATTCGTAGTTTCGAATGAAGCTTAAACGAGATATTTCAAATGGAAGAGTATTCTTCGCTTTGCTATTTCAAAAGACTCCACGAAAGGATTCCCTCGAAAACCAACGTTTTCACAGCCATATTACATTTTATACTTCAATCACAAGAATTAAATTGTCACTCCATCGATCAACTCCATTTGGCTCCACATAAAGTTAAGCACTACAAATCAATCTTTGTGCAAAAATCTCAAAGCATTTTCAAAAAATAACGATCCATATATATATAGCTTATTTTGATAATTATTATCATCAATTAATATCCTCTGGCATCAAAACGAAAATTAAATATTTTACATAAAATTCCGAAATTTCATCCACAAAAACTCTTTAATAGCGAATAATTTTCATATTCAAAAAAAAAAAAAAAAAATTATTCTGAAATAACCAAAATATCGATATTTAGCAAAGAAAAACGCTTTATTTCATTCCAAATTCGCCATCCTATTCCAGAGTCGAGAAACGATGAAAATGAACAACCGAATGCCATTTGCGATTCGTCCATCGTCCTATTTCGCTTTCCGCGAAATTACCGGCTATTTGTATAGGTGGAGGAGGCTATAATAGTACCGTAAAGGGTGGCGGCAGCTGTTGCCCGTTCAATTCGCCCATCTCGGCCGGCCAATTCCATATGTTCTCGAAACCTCTGCTTTCCTTTATGCCTGTATATAGACCGTTGAAAATTCTCGTACGTCGGCACGCGACAACAACCGACCGAGCAATAAGATAATACGGGAGCCCCCCTCCTCCCCTCGTTGAACAACCAGCAAACAGGAACGTAATTTAGCGAGGTTGCTCAACATCTCGTTTTCGAAGACAGTTATGCGATTTCTACGTGTAATATACATGTTTTTCTTTGTTATATTTTTTTTTTGCGAAAAAGTTGGATATTGTTAGTTCGTCGATGTGGAAATGATCAATGGATTTGGACAAGATTTCGACGAATTTTTAAAATATAAGGACTTTGGGTATCGAAAATGTAATGAAGCGAGGGATAAGTCATAGTGTTCCCTTAAATAATGGTATCCTGGTATTTCTGTTATTCGTGGTTAGATGTGAATTCTTGAAGATAATTCTGGAGATGGGGTGAAATGTGAGATATGTTGTACTTGGTCAGATGAATTCGTTTCAAAGCGAGAACGACGGTTAAAATAACACGTCGATTCGACCGAATTTCGAATTATCCAATTTATAGACAGGGGATAATGCGTAAGCCCGTGGCCCAATCCAATACCGTGGTTAAATTTCGACTGTACGCATTACAAGCACAGTTGCGGTTTGACAATTTCACGGGTGACACGTTTAACGGTTGGATTTCTCTGAACACGATTTCACGTTCGATCGAGTATCATCGTTGTTATATCCATTCGTTCAATTCTATTTTTATCGCGGAATAAAATATTTTGCGATATTTTGAAAATGCGAAAATTTCTCTGAAAGAGGTTCGAAGATTAAAGCATATATTCTCATCATCTGGGATTCTATCGAAAGTAGAAATTAAAAATTTAATTTCGTTTCCTCGGCGATCCATGTGCTCCTTCGATGAAAATATATTAGAGGGATCGATTAATCGAATGAGTTGAGGTTCTAATAACACCGAAGTTATTAAAATTCCCTTTGAGAGAGAGGATTATGCACCGTTGTAGAGATCAATTTGTTAGAAGTTTTCGCTAACACAGTTTTCCTCCACTCGGGAGGGGGAGGGGGTAACCTGTTATTCCCTGTTATTCATGGTACGTCGTTTGTGAGAGCGGATCTACAGGGGGGAGGGGGGATAATCTGATTAGGCGGCTGAGATACTCTTCTGTGTAAATCGAATCATCGAAATAACCAACGCCGGGATTATCTTTCGTCGTTTTCGTCGGCCACGCTCGCGGCACGAAAACCTTTTGTCCGTTGAAAATTCAATTTCGTTTACAGAAATGACTAAAAACGTAGCTTCGATGCTTGTCGCGGGGAAATTCCCCCTGTTGGCCAAAGTGGTTCTTAATTCTGTTTACGCTCACCGGATCCAATCACCCTTCTGACGTTAATTTGTATCTTTCGTGAACGAGGGTGAAATGTTTGGTAATTACAAATGATTGGATTCGCGTGCACGATTATTAGGAATCGAAAATTTGTATATAATAATGCACAATAATTCAGATCATTAAAAAAATCGTCATTACACATGAATGAAATTTCAATCTTTCTATATTTTTTATATAAAAGAAACGAGAGAAAGAACTCGAAATTTTGTAACCAAAATCCACTCAGAATGTAGAGGAAATCCTCCCATTGAGATCGCTTTTTGATTCATCTCGATATCTCGATCGGTTGCCGAGATACGAGGATTCAAAGTTTTCGCAGAGATTGATGAATGAATTCTGGCGACCTATATTTTTTCCCGGGAATTCGGTAGTATACGTTTTTCCAGGAATCGCATATGTCACTCGTCTCGAGTTTGGGATAGGTCAGTTTAACGAGGTGCGAGCGAGAGGTCCTAGTAAGCGACAAGGACCAAGACAGTAAACGATTAAAAATTACCTTTGTCTTTACACGACGATATCTCGGCAACCGGAAGTCGTATCGGGATAAATCAAAATGGATTTCAAAGAGGAAGGTTTAGCGCTTCTAATGGTCTTTCATTCGTTGACCGGAAGTTATTATCTTCGGAGTTATAGCGGTTTAAATTTTTTCTAATTTTAATAAAGTTCAATTGGCTTTAAGATAAAGGATTAAAAATTATCCTCGTCTTCACGCGACGATATCTCGGCAACCAGAAGTCGTATCGGGATAAATCAAAATGGATTTCAAAGAGGAAGGTTCCACGTTTCCAATGGTCTTTTATTCGTTGAACGGAAGTTACTATTTTCGAAGTTATAGCGGTTTAAATTTTTTCTAATTTTAATAAAGTTTAATGGTCTTTAAGATAAAGGATTAAAAATTATCCTCATCTTCACGCGACGATATCTCGGCAACCAGAAGTTGTATCGGGATAAATCAAAATGGGTTTCAAAGAGCAAGGTTCCATGTTTCCAATGGTCTTTCATTCGTTGACCGGAAGTTAGTATCTTTGGAATTACAGCGATTCAAAGTTTTCTTAATTTCAATAGCATTTTTTGG
>NW_006263865.1:6743-11627 GCF_000469605.1 Apis dorsata | reverse complement strand
TATATATATATATATATATCCTCTGGAAGAGGGTATATAGGATGTTTTCTAATTAACCGGGAAAACACGTAAACATTGTTCCACAAATTACCAATCTCCTCGTATTCGGTTTCAAAGCGTTATAGGTGGGATAGGGAGCGTGTGTCCCTCGCAAGTTTCTCACAAGTCTCTAACGGAATGTAAACGGGGTAGGCAAACCGTAAGCGAAAAAGAAGGAGGGATTCGTTTCCCAACTGTGATTAGTTAATTACAAAGCGCCCGATGTGTTTCTATTTTGTAACGGTACGTTCTCTAATTATGCGCCACGACCTTAGAACAAAGAATATACCGCGATCCTTTGAACCAAGAAAACACGCCAGGTTGTTTAACCATTAGCCGTGCGGTGTGTGGTTTGGAGTTCGTTTACTCTCCGATCGTATTATGCAAATTAGAAAAACAGCGTCAAAGATCAAAAGATCATCTTCCTCTATGAACGTGCCCTTTCGACATTTTTTAAATGCGTCGAACGAAAACGATGGAAATTTTTCACGGAGGCGCGCGTAGATCGACGCGAAATTTGAAAGGCATCGACGAATTGATTTCAACGTGGTGCGGATGACAGGCTCGAAAAATCGTTCTATTGTAGGCGCGGCTTAATATCGCAACGACGTTGGTCCATCGATTCCATTCAGGAAAGACCTGTTGTCGTCTGGTCTAGACTTGCCGGCTGGTCGAGCAGCCTTTTTCAACCATGAAGCGCCGCAAATTCAACCGACCGATCACTGCACGTTGTCTGGGCTTCCTTCAGAGCCTATCCAACTCATATATATATATATAATAGATGTATTATATCAAAAGATAACAGAGATAACCACAATATGACAAACAAAGAAACGTAACATGAAATTCTATTTTAAGATAATCTACTCGTCGACGTGAAAAACTTTTTTCTTTTCCTTCTTACTCTTTTCTCTTTTTCTTCGTCATTTCGAAGAGAAAGATATATCTTGAACTTAATCCATCCAATTTTATTATTACATTTTCACCAAACAACTGACTCGTACAAAATCCCCAAAAATTAGGAGCGAAGCTCCTCCTCCGTTCGATCGAGGAGGTCTTCTCCATCTCATCGGTGCGGCTCAAGCCGTCCGAGAGTGAAGCACCGGTATGTCTCCCGACCAGACATACCGGTTGATCGAGCAACCTTTTTGAACCATGAAGCGCAACAAGTTCAACGAAGCGGACGGTGCGTGTCGAGCGGGGCCCGGTCGGTGCTTGGAAAAGCGGACGTCGCACGAAATTATCGTCGAACGTAACGCGGTTTAAAAAAAGGAGAGGAGAGGAAAGGAGAGAGGAAAGTAGAAGGAAAGAAAGAAAAGACGGAGAGGGGCACGTCGCTCTGAGACAATTCTTTCTAATGGACGGAGTCACGAGGTTTGTCGACGCTTTACGCGAGGTGACGTTGCCGGAATCGTTTAACTCGATCCGCGAAAATAATTCGTTCGAGCAGCGTGAAATGTAATAAGCGCGGCGCGAATGTACAAAGAGGGGTGAATGGGTGGGGGAATTGTGATATAAAATTCGTTCGAGCGTGAAATGCGCGGAGGTTGAAATTTGTACGTTGTTTCGTTCGAATGTTTGATCATTCGTGGAACAAAAAAAAAAACAAAAAAGAAGAAAGGAAAGAAGAATATCGAGAAATCGAATCAACCGAGAAAAATAATTCTCTAATCGTAGCATCGTGTGTATAAAAATGGAAGGCCAATCCGATGAAAATAACGTGAGAGAGAAGGTAAAAGGTTTTTAAAAAAAGTTAGGAAGGATTGTGCGATTGTGGATTGTTCTGGCGTACGTTCGAAGGGGAATCCAGCGTGTAACGTAACAAATTCGAGAGAATTGGCCGAGCTAAGATGTTCGTGCCACGGACCAGTTTAATGCGGCGATAGAAAGGGCCTGTTGTCAGTTGGCACGAAGTAATTTTAAACGTCACTCAAAATATCGTCGACGGCAGGCCACGAGTGTAACGAGTGTGGTAATCGGTGCATCACGATTCCTCGTCTGGAAAACGGAGATGCCCGGACCGAATATCCGCTCAACTGCATCGCGAAACTTTATTCTTTCTTCTTGATCCCGATATGGATAATATCCAAGTTTCCTGTATTATCTATTACGATTAAATAAACACGTTCCCTTCTTCTTTACGACGTAAAGAAAATTCACGTACGTAATCTCACCAACAAGATCTCACCAACGAGATCGAAGCAGCCTTTAAAAGAGAAACGACTTTATATACCACACTCTTAAAAATTGAAGAACGAATCGTAATCTCGCGAAGAACGAAAGGTGATAGAGAAAACCTAGCTCACCTGGCGAATAATTCTCGATCATTGAACGGATGTCGCGAACGTGGATCGTCGAGGTCAAAAACACGCTTCCAACTCGCTTTGCCCTGCATCCCTCCTCCTTCTTGTTCCGAGCTGGAAACAAGGCAACGAGCGTGCCTAGACGAGAGCAACAACATCTTGGAAGCTGGAAAAGCGATATCGAGCTAGGTCGGCGATGCCAAGTGGAACAGAACGGTTGAAGGAAGGGGGAGAGAGAGAGAGGAGCGCCGATGAGTCACCGCACCTTGCCTTTCGATCTTCTCCACAGGTTCGCGTGTAGACAAGTTTGTGTTTTCGTGACGGGTGGATAGGGATAGGTTTCGATGACGGCTTGATTGTTACTGGACGGCTTTTTT
Organism: Apis dorsata; assembly: GCF_000469605.1. Taxonomy (NCBI): domain Eukaryota; kingdom Metazoa; phylum Arthropoda; class Insecta; order Hymenoptera; family Apidae; genus Apis; species Apis dorsata. The sequence continues at coordinate 8,908 of NW_006263865.1, read as the reverse complement.
CTTGGATCGATGCGTGTTTGAAGAGAGTTGGAAAGTGTAATAATCCCTTATCGGGATTGTTAATTAAGGCGGAACGTATCTTGTCATTTTCTATGGCCCCTCTTCTTTCGAGAGCTTGTCAAAACCTTTCTACATTTTCTATCCCAAGTATCAGAGGATCAGAGGTATAGGGAAAAGGATTTCGTAGCAACGTATCTTTCTCTCTTCTTCCTGTATTTGTCTGTATTTATAGTCTGAACGATAAATCTTGGAATTATCATTTTCACCGAATATCGTTGAAATTCATAGGATCAGAGGCATCGTTCGCTCAATTTTTACGATTTAAACCCAGGTGTCGCGTCATAAATATTTCCTTACCGCCTCGTTCCGTTTAAAACGATCGACTCCTTAATCTCATTATACGATCGACGTATCCTCGCTATTCGAACACTTTCCATAGAAATCCAAATCCTTCTAAACCTCGTAAACCTCCACTTCCAATCTTTCCGTTCGAAATAGCGAGCAGACGAAACTCGAGAAGCGAGGATTCAGGTGGAAACGATATTTCGTCGTTAATCGCCAAGACGAGCAATCGTTTCAAAGCCTCTTTTTTCGTTACGATTCGAATGTTCGCCATTAATCGAAAATTGCAAAAATTGGGTGCGATCGATCGAGACGGACTTTCTTCGAATCGTGACGGAACACCATCGAGTTTTATTGCTACTTGTTCCTTCCCGCCACCTTCCACTCCGCGCCTTAGACCGAGCGCCGAGGTGTCGATGACCCTCCTCCTCGCCGCGAAACACTATTGCTATTTTCATCTTGACATTGGTGCTGGCTCTCGAAGTGCGAAGTGTCGAGGTCAATGTCTGGAGGAGAGGAGAGGAGAGGAGAGGATGGTTTGCTCTTCTCTCGAAGATCATCATCGGAGGATGGGGGATCCTTTCTCTCGGTGTTTGGAGAACGATGTTGGAAGTTTCGTCGAGGTTTTTCGCCGAGGATGAGAAGCAAAGCGCAAGAGTAACTTCTGATGTATCATAATAAACGAAAGGAAGTCGGGGCTTCTAAATGTTTTGATATACGGTTTGGGATCGGCAAGGTTTACGCGTTTGGCAAACTCGTCGAATGGGACTCCTCGACGAGTTGGAAAATTGTTATTCGCGCTTTTGACGTGGACGACATCGAACATGCGTCAACCTGCGAAGGGAGTCGAGTATATATCCAAACTTCGGGAGTGGAGATCGATGTTGTTGCTCTTCGCGAAGGTTGATCGGCAAACGAGTGGATGGACTTCACATTCATTCTTAGAGATGTTTATGGAGAAAGAAATCAACTCCTCTCTCTCTCTCTCTCTCTCTGTATCGTCATCCTTGATTTTAATGATTTAGAAGAAATCGCTCGTTCTCTATCGCGTTCCAAATCTCTATCTTTCTAAGAGGAATTTTTCTTACAATTTTATACGGAATACATACCTAATTTATCTCGTTCAAGTTACCCATTTCGTTTAATCTCTTCCAATAACGCGCGTGTCACTCGCGATAATAATAATATTCAACATGTTCTCCGCGATGCAAATGTCACAGCACCCACTTTCTCTTTCTCTCTCTCTCTCTCTCTCTCTCTCTCTCCAGCTTGACCCAGTCCAGAATGCGCTCGCTATATTTGTCCCCGTTGGCATTTTCGATCGCGCCGAATTCCCGCTCGAGGAAAACACACTGATGGAGGAGGTAACCACTCTCTAAACTTTCGTGATAGGTGAGAAGTTCACGCATCTATCGGCGGATTCGTTCGAGGCCGCGATCCCATATGTCAGAGGTCGAGACGGATCCTCCGAATTTTCCTTCCTCCGGTCATCGATTGATGGAGAGGGAGGGAGAATCGCGCGATAGGAGGGTTTTAAAGAAATTTTAATTTTTCAGATTTCGAGGGTTTTCGAGGGTAGAAGAGAGTATTTATTCACGATTTTTGAAAATCTTGTATTCAATCGCTTGTGGATAAAAGCGTTGAACAAGTTTCTGCGCGACGATTCCACGTTTCCTTACGCTTTTTATTCCTTTTTATTTTTAACGAATGTCGGAATAAATCGAATCGGTTCTAAGTGGGAGATCAAATTTTTATTTCGTAGATCTTTTCATTGGAAAATTAACCACGAATGAGTAAACATCCTGTTAGTTAACGAGGGACGA
>NW_006263865.1:1635-6716 GCF_000469605.1 Apis dorsata | reverse complement strand
TAATAAAAAAGATGGATTTCGCGTTAACTTTCTAAAAAAAAAAAAAAAATAAGCGCGCAAAAACGTAAAGTGGTATTTCATTCGAGTATTTCTAACGATCTGTAGCATTATCTTAACAGCCTCTTAGAACGGTGATGGTCGATTATTAAGATGTAAAATATCGATCGAAAGTTAGATTTCGAGGATATTTCTGAAACGAGAGAGAGAGAGAGAGAAAGAGAGAAATGGTGGGATAAACGAGCAATGGGATATACGTGGTAATAGGCACGCGTCTCTTAATCCGGTTCGTAAATTATTGCCAGCTAGATGGTAGATATCACGATATCATCCCGTCCCTCGGCCCATTCGCGATGATTTGTCCGACAAGCGCGAGCAAAAACGTGCGCCATTCATTATACCGGGTTGGACGCCGCCGTTTAATGAGCTGCTTGTATCGGTTCATTAGCAGATTAGAAAGAATATTATATACTCCGATTATATCCGATAATCCGATTTGTTTCCAAATAAAAAACTCCTGTCACCGATTGCGCGATATAATTTTGCGCGATAATTCTCCAATTTATTTCCCGATCGAACGAACTTTTTTCCAAGATTTTCCTCTTTTTTTTCTTTCCGTTATAAATACGTTTTATTTTGTATCGTATTTTAACGATATCATATAATTATACTACGATCCTTCCTATGCATTGGTAAGAAAACCAAGTTCCATTTACATTCAACACTGAGAATATTTTGTATAGCGTTTTGTATATCGTTTCTTCAAAAATGTTTCTCGATTAGCTTGGTAAGAAAACCAAGTTCCATTTACATTCAGCACTGAGAATATTTTGTATAAAGTTTTATATATCGTTTCTTCAAAAATGTTGATACTCTATCGTATCCTTCTCGATTAATTTTACATAGGCATACGGATTAACTAATCCCACTTTCTAACTTGACACTGTATCCTGCTCTCTTTAACTCTTTATACATACATACATCAACATATTCTTCGTATCGCAACGAATACCCAAAAATTAACTCCACCTTCAATCCCGTCGTCAAATCTTCCCCCAGAAGACAAGGGCGAGTTGAAGACCAGAATGGAAAGATGCTTCCTAGCTGCATTTCCTCGCCGTATACCAGTAATCCCGTTCTGGACAAACTTGGCCGATCCCTGTTCCACCTCGCTCGTTAGCCACTCGTCCACGCTTTATATTATCACGTTTATCGCCTCCCGTTTCCTCTCCGCCCGCACCCCGCAAAATCTCTTACCCCTCCGCCTCGTTTTACGACGTCGTACGACGTCCCCTCCTCCGTCCCGAAGGGGGACGCTTCCGTGTACATAATGCAGCAAAACAGAGCCATGGCTAATGTAAATTAAGCCGTGCATGCATATTGAACGCTCGCGCGTTTGTTTCGCCGTGTAACGGATGCGCTGCGGATGCACCGATACGATCTCGAGTGTAACAGATCCGCGCCAGTTGAATTATTCGCGGCTCCATCCGTGGAACCATCCTTCGACACGGGGGAGGGTTTCACCCTCGAGCAACGATTGCAGATTATTTTTTTCAAGTTGGAAACGTTTTCTCCTTTTGCTGGAATTTTAAAACGCTGCTTGTCGTTGGTGTTTTGCAGGTATTACAATTCTTCTGACGAAATATTTGTATATGTTTCATCGAGGATTATCAATCTTGAGAAAATCTAGATTTTTGATCGATCCTAGTTAAAAGTTGGATTAATAATCGAAATGTAAATGTGAGGGAGATTGGGGAGATTGGGGAGAGTGCTTAAGGGGAAAGCGCGATAGGGATCCCCGTTTTAATTGGAATTAAAAAGCCAGGATTTAAGGAACGATTTCTCGAAAGCAGCTTCCGCTTGATGAAACCATACCCCGTGGCGAGGTGTGTGGAAAACATTTCCTGTAAACGGTGAATGAATCATCAACGTGGAATTAAATTATGTATGTCAACGGCTCGTGTTTCTCCGACTCGATTTCCACGGATCCTTGATCTTCTCTTACGCAATCCGTGATCACAATTAGAATTTTCCACGGAATCCTACGAGAAAATTTACGTAAAGTAAATGTGAATCGAAAGGATTGTCGAATTTCTCTCGAAATTTCAAAACTCAGATCTGTAAAGATTAATATATCATCGAAGGGAATCAAAGGATTTCGAAACGAGACTTCACGTTCGAGGTCTTCGCGATAAAAATTAAGATATTTAACCGAATAGAATTTCAACGACTTTGTGAAACTACTATTCTCAAGATTAAATTTGAAGATTTCCGGAACGAGTTCCAGAATAACACCCTTAAAACACCCCTGCTCTTGGAACAATTGGCATCGGTTTCTCCACGGAAATTTAAATTGGCAGCGGGCTGCTGCTTGGCAGACCAAGCTCGCCCTCTAATTCAGACCGAGATAATGCTTGAGCATTTTTCACGATTATACCTTAGGAAAAATAAAGGAAAAACTAGTTTTTCACGTGGAGAATGCAATTAGCTGTGCAGCGCACCTTCTCGAAGTGGGACGCCTTTTCTTCTCGAATCTTCTCGGGTCGCTAACCGCATTGTCTCGTCGTATACATTACACGGTAGCCCCCCTTCAACTTTCTGCAAAGAAACGAAGCGGATCGCGACGATGTTTAACGCGCTCCTTCGCTTTGTTCTCCGATTTTTTCACAACGCGTTGAAGAAAAGAAAAGAAAAGAGAAGAAGAAGGATCTAAGAGATCGGTATATAATATTTAAAAGATATTCTATATATATATATTTTATTTGTGAAAATACGAACGAAAAGGGGATTCTAATTTGCGCTTCGAATAATTTTCCTACGTGTCAATTTTGCGAAAGTGTTTTTTTTTTTTCCCTCGTGAAAAATGATAAATCGTGACATCGCGGATAAGTAGCAATTGGAAAGGACGAATAGCGCGTAGCTCTCGAGCAAAGAATTTATTACAAGCTGTAAATTCATCCACGCGATATTTCGACGATCCATCATATTAACTTTTCCAGTAATCGAATCGAACGTTGGCCGCTGTTTTGCCTGTAAATCACGGGAACGGTAGTTCGGCCTTTGGCATCCGAGACGTTCATATTGCTGTTTGTTTTCTTCGAGGCAACGTTGGACGATAGGATTGAGCGATTAGGCGGAATCCAACGGTTCACAGATTCCTATCGTATCTACAACCCGTGACGAGACAAGGTTCGACGCTCGATATCTCGACTCGAAGCAACGATTCTAAATTTCCTTTTCACCAGCCGTGAAATAGCCATAACGCTCTTCGATCCGATGAAAAAGATCAATTCTTTTTTTTTTTTTTTTTTTTTTTTTTTTTTGATAATATCGAAAAGAAAGTTACGCACAGAAAGTTAAACCTAACATTCGAGTTAAAAACGCTTATTTATTCACCCTCACGATTCCCCCAAGACTCGCAACGATTAAAAAAAGAGAAACCGCCCCTTCTTTGCGCATAGATGAATTATTCCGTGGCCGTCCGTTTCTCGAAAATCCACGATCGTTCTTCTCCTCTCCTCTTCGACGTCGAGCGAGCGTCGGGTATTGTCACGTCGTTACACCGAAAATCCAATAATTTCTTAGGCGAAATCGCCGCGACCGTGTACCAACACGTCGGGCATTTATCAAACAGGCCGTGTGGAATTGCATCTCTGATATTCCTCGAACGATAAAACACGTCGTTGTATTAACCAACCACCATGCGGATGGTTTATGCCGTCTCTATGACAATGAGACACGTCTTAACGACCCGAGTACGCAGGAATAAGAACGAGTGGGATAAGACAAAGGGACGAGAGAGAGAGATGGAATCGGGGAAAAAGTGTCGCCCACGTTTTCAGTTTGCCACGGGGAGAGCGAGAAAGAAGGTTTCGAGAGGAGAGAGAAGACAAATGAAAATTAAGTTAGAAATTATTTTCCACGATCTCTCATTTTTATCATTTCCTTTCTTCCACGATATACGGAAAATATACTCGCGAGAAGCTATGTATAAGAATTAGTAGTTGGAAATCGATTTTTCATCATTTACAGTATTTATCCAGTTTTAACAACGTTTATTTCGTTTCGTTATAATAAATATGAAGATGAGATAAAGATGAGATATGAAGAAATATTCGACGAGAGAAATCGCAAAGGAGGATTTCTAGCAAAGGGGATCGGATAGTGCGACGCGTGTGGTCCATCTCTGACCCCTGTGTTTTCGGGGTCGGGGCCGAAAAGAGGCCCCGCGTATTGTGATGTACGATCGGCTGGTATCGTTACTCTCCCGCGCTTGCCCTCGCCTTTGTGTCCATTTGCCCCGCGCTCGGATCTCCTTCTTCATCGCGGGCCCGATTCCTGCAAATATTTACAGGATGCCAATTTAATACCAAGGAGTTAAATTTATAAAGAGGGATCTTTTTTTCTTCTCGAAATCGTTATTTATTAGCCAAGGAAATGTGAAGAATATCGTTTTCGAGCGTAGCCTTTCTTCTGGAAATCGGAGAGGGAGCTCGAGGATTATTAATAAAACGAAAGAAAGGGAAATTTGAAAATTTTCTTCGTTATTCGATCGTGAAACGATGAGAATAACGAAGGACAGGTTTGATCGAATATGCATGAACCGATTTAAATAGTAAGAGTTTTTCACGAGAGGAGAGGAACTGTTGCGACAATCGGATCACGATTGCAAACGGGGTCAAACGGTTTACAACATATTTGCGTTACTACGAGTTGCGCGCAGAGATCGGCTTCGCACACGGTTAACAAACTCATACACACCTCGCAATCGGTCACGCAATATTCTTGGAGAAATACTATAAATAACTCGCGCAACGATCGATCGATCAATTTATTCGAAAGTAACTATTATTATTGCGCTTGTATCTTTATTACAACCTCTTTTAGAATTATTTTTAAATTTTTCCTTAAAAAAAAGTCTCTGTCGAGTATTTTTCCCTTCGAAACGATCCTCGAGATAAGGTTGCATCATCGTCGCCAACTGATATCCATCTACCGTGAGAACTCTCGTTTCTCGTGGAAGAGAGTTTCGTCCTCTTTGTCACGAGCATTCCCATGCGCTGCTTTCGATTTCAGGGTTGCAC
>NW_006263865.1:0-1624 GCF_000469605.1 Apis dorsata | reverse complement strand
GTGCGAGCAACGTAGATCGATATCGAGGATCGTAAAACTTGAAACTCGTANTATATATATATATATCCTTCCGTTCTGAAAATTTTACATCGTTACACGAGGTTGGAAAGGGCTTGGACACGTTTCCCTTCTTTATCAGATGTGTTTCGTCGTACCTGCCGCGTGACCTATATCGCTGTATCAAACGTTCCGACTGTCTCCTTCGAGCGAGAACTTTTTCGTCTCGAGTTTTTCTCGAGTAATATTGTAACGCGAAGCTTCGAGTTTCGTTTCGAGAACGAGGATTGGAAGTATTGGAAGATGCGTGGAATTTTTTTTTTGAATCGATGAAAGAGCGAGCATCGAACGATTTTGGGATAGTGTTGGAGAAATTTTGGAAGAATGAAATTTTTTTACTAATCGATTTTTCTTTTCTTTGTGTTGCAGGTAAGGTATCGAGGATTGTTCGTATTCTTGAACACTCAATTAGACGAAGGGAGGAGGATTTGAAATTCAAACGAGAGGGTAATTTTAAACGCGTCATTTTATTTCTCCTTTTACGCGTGGAATTATTTACGTATGCTCGAATAGCGAAAATTTAAACGAGAGATAATATTTGGGATTGATTGAAAGTTTCGAAGAGTCACGGTTTACAAACAAAGTGGATGGAAACATGAAATTTGTATTTAATCGAGAATCGAGACGATGGAACGAGGGCAATGAATATTTAAAGGACGAAGTCGGTATAAATAATTCAGTCTGGATCGATCGTTCAAACGGGTCGGTCGAATAGTTTCGTATCTCCTCCATACTCGCTTTTCATCCCATATATTAGAAATCTTCGAATATTAGAATTGTTAAAATAAACATCGATTGCCGTGTAAACTTTTGTCCAATCAACTTTCGCGAGATCGAGTGGAAGAAACGTTTGTTGCTTCGAAGAAAATTTGATTTTGGAAATAACCACTTATCTCTCTTAAACCACCTTTTTTTCTCTCGTAATGGAGTGATCGAATTCTTGAAAGAAGTTTACTTGAAAGAGGAGGGAATGATATACATTTGACAGATGAAAAAAGGATTTTTCCACGTGCTTGAAGTTTCTTCGAGATTAATTAAAAAGATTTAAATATTCTCTTCCTCCCCTCCGATTCAAAATTCAATCAAAAGTTTTTCAATTTAACGATCGTAAAAGCGAGGTGAATCAGTTATTTCGAGACTCTGAAATTATTACACACACCTCTTCCATAACATGGATCCCGTGAACCATTTCAGCTGGACACGAGTGGCAAACACTTGGAGATAGGGAACCGATTACGAGGCCCGTTTTATGCGGAGATCAGCATAAATTCAATTCTATTTCTCGGCTATCGAGTCTATTCGCCGATTTCGCGACTTCTTGTTTTTGCCTTCTGCGCGCCCTTCGAAAAAAACTTTTTCCTCTGCAAAATTATAAATAATCCCCCCTCGAATACACGCTCGGTCGAGAAAGTTTCTTAACTATGCCTAACTACAAGGGATGATGGTGAAGGGAACGAAACAACAACGTTGCAGCAACGGTGCTCGAATTTCCAATTAGCGCCAAGTTTCCTCCATTTCTACGAATTAAAGTCGATGTTCCGCAGAGAGAGAGAGAGAGAGAGAGAGA
>NW_006263864.1:2482008-2489082 GCF_000469605.1 Apis dorsata | reverse complement strand
TATATATATATATATATATATACACGTATCCGTTCCAAGCTGCGAGGGTGGTTACCGTGAAGAAGCCCCAAGGGTACAGTGACGTTTCCGTATTTTCAGGATAGCCTGACAACGGAGCGATAAAGTGAAACGGTGCGGATTCCCCGCGAATGGCCGCAGGGCCGGTTACTGCCGCCGCCATTCGGTCACTGATCTTGCCCGTTGTAAAAATATATTTATCCACCCTCGTAAACTAGAAATTCCTCTCTCTATCTCTCTTTCTCTCTCTGATGCGCGCAAGATATACGGGCTATACGTATTTACGATTGAATAAATGTTTAGACCCGCTTGTGTGTATTTTTTAAGTAAATATACATATACGTGCATGCATATCGTCTGATATCACGATTGGAATATAGAATATTAATAGTATCGACGTCAGTGTAGACGAAGATTCGATGTAATATATCGTACGAGGTAAACTTTACAATCTTTATTACAATTCTAATAAAAATCGTTAATAATCGAAACTTACTCGGATTTGAAATTTGTAGAATTTTTTTCTCTTTTTTTTTTAAATTTATCGAGACGCACGGGAGACGACGTAGATTAATTTTACTTGATACGCGAATCTCTTGTAATCCGATACAAAGGAGACATTGCACTCGCGGGATTCGTTATAGGCAACGTTAGACTCGAGCGGGGAGGAGTATAAATCGTCTCAAAAGCCTCGAAACTGATCATTCGGAGTTTATGGAAGCCTCGATCAGTCTCGTTTCAGATTCGTAAAATTCAATTGGTATCATCTGAGGTTTGGCGCGATTGATCGAGAACCGACTTTGGAAACGTCGACAGGAAGCATATCGAAGCTTACGGAACTTGGTCGGGATTGGCTTGGATTCGAGAAATTAGAGTACGGTCATCCGAGGATCATGAAACGTGTTTGCAAGTATATTTGATCCATAGAACTCGATATTCAATTATCTCAAACTCTCGTAAACTCTGGAACTATATCGTCAAAATCTACGGATCATTATAGAATTTCAAAATTTCAAGGGAATGCCAATTTTGACGAACGGATCTCTCATCGACTTCGAAAATCCTATTACGCGAATTGGAGACCGAGAGAATGATCTTGGGTGATTTCGGATGATACCGAGACCTTGAGAATCCAGAGACGAGGTCTTTCCAAGGTCCTCGATTCGGAAACTTGGAAACTTCGGTGCCAGTTTCGGCGAACTGTACGAGTTCGAAGTCATCCCCGTACCCAACTTCTATCTATCTCTAACAAACTGCACCTTCGTCCCTGCCTCTAATTTCTATGGAATCCCAAATTATATCTCTATCGAACTCTCCTCAACGTATAGAGCAAAGTATCCTCTCCAACACAATCTTCGAACGTTACTCTACACGTTGCTCAAAGCAAGCTTTTCAACGCGTCCGCCTTCAATCGCGAAATCTGTATCGCTCGGTTTCATAGCTCTAAATTGTCGGGTAACGTGCGGGTGACGAATGGAAAGTAGGAGCGAAAAGTATCTTTTTTACTGTATTAAAGCGATCGTGACGGTGATATTTACAAAGGGGTCGCGGTATCGGTTCAACGATTTCGAAAGGGGACTGCGAACCTTTGCGAAAGCCCCGCGCCGCGTTATATAGCGGCGTTGTGACAAAAGCGCGTATACGCGCGCACGTATACATTCCGCAAGTAGAGGCGTGCCACGACAGAGACCTCGCCGAGTCAATTCACGTCCCGTAAACGAGCCTTCACGCGCGCACTTGTGCCGCGTTCCAATATCCAAGTCATAATTTTAATGAAATTCCACGTCGCAGTCTTCGAATTTCAATCCACGATAAATAACGGGTCAGCTAAACGGTCGCCGTGTCGCGGAGAATTTCTCACGATTTCTCTCTGGCTTACGATATATATATATATATATTATTTCGCTATTATGGGGAGGAGGTTAAATCGTTGGACTCGTGGATGGATGAGGATGACGCGAATAAGGTGGGAAGAAAGACGGAGGGAGGGAGAAAAAAAAGGAGGACTTTGCGGAAATAGAAATAACGCGGAAGTATTGGAGAAAATGAAAATTCCCCGGCTGGAGGTAATAGGAATTTTTCACGACGGAGAATTCGCCGTATGTTCGTGCGACGAATCGTATCGCGTGCATCGACGAGACTGACTCTCCGACTCTCGTGCGTCTCTCGGTATTCGAGCAAGATGGATGGATGGAATTTCTTGCGCAAACGAGAGACGACGAATCGCCATTTTTTTTTACGAGGTTATTAACTCTTCCAACCGAAGATGACTCCCTCGATTCGAGTAATTATATGCGAAATACGATCCGATAGATGAGCATCTGTATATCGGAGTATCGCATCAGTTGACAACTTCGATTCAGCTTATAAGCTATTTTTAACTTAATATATAATTCTTATTATGATTATGGGAACGAGTTAGATAAAGTTGTGCCGATCGAAAACATAGATATAACGTATTATAAGTAAAGTTAATTACGATCGATGATCAAGATAGTTTTATAATGATTAATAATTCGCTAATGGATCGATCTGATATCTTGTTAATCAATTTCGGGGAAAATTTCTGGGAAGAACGCACATTCGGTTGAGAACTATTAATCGGTGTATATTTTGACGCGCGAGAACATTTTCGGCTTTCACGTTAATTAATATCACTTCGTTCGCGGGAACATTACGAGATTTATAGCTGGGAACGGGGTTGCCTCGGAAATTTGCCTGACGCGGATCGTGAAACGGTTCCCGAGGCTCGAGGACCCTTAATGCATCGGAGGCGTTATTCCCACCGAATAGGAGCCGCTGAAATGTGGTTCCACCAGGTGGCCCCGAAACTTTGTATTACGTCCCGTGGCAAACAGCTACACGAAATTCTCATCGCGAAGACGAACATCTGATAAAACGTGTGCAGTGTGTTACACCTGACCGATAATAAACCCTCGTTCGAGGGTATTCGAAGTTTCTCGATATTGCATATCGCCCTATGCGCTCTCCACGTCTTCCTCCCTTCGAACAACAACGGATGCCGACGACTTACGAACGCTTACACGATTATTCAACGCGTACACACGCGCCGCTTTTGGACACTGTCCAAACTGTTTCGAGTTAACAACGGGATGCAATTTAATTGGTTTTAATTGGACTTTATTACGCGATGACAATCGCAATTTGAAATTTTATTACCGCTTTTGAACGCTTTCCCCTCCCTCCACCTCCAAAGATTTACGAAGGGGAAAATGATTAATCGTTTGAACCGTGAATTGACGCGCGCATCGGAGAGAGGTTTTGTTGTACCTCTTTTTTCGTCGATGCGAGCCCCGGGGACAAATTGATTTTAAACGGATAACGCGGATTTTCTTTCGCGTTTAAGCTGATAATTAATTCAGCTCGATGAAATTGCTCGATGGACGGGAGGGGAGAAGAGAGTGGAGGGAAAGATTCTCGCGAATTCGCATGGGAGTAAGAACGTGGCGAGAAAGTATCGTTGTAGGCGAGATCTAAGGTAATGGAATGGCGCTGGTGGGAAAAGGACGTATGAGACGGAGACACGGATGAACGAAGGTCGGAGGAATGGTATAATATAAGGGGGATGGGAGTTGGAGGACGAACTTGGCAAATAAGAACTATGGGGTAGCGGAGTTGCGAAGCAGAAGAATACTCTCGACGTTGACAACGATGGAATGAGACTGTCGTTGGAAAACACTATGTTTCTTCTCTTTCTTTTCTTTTACCCTCGTTGCTTATTTTTTTTTTTTTTTTATAAATCTAGGTGTATTAATTTCGTTGCCAAATGGATCTACTAGCCGTACGAACTTTTCAAACTTTGAGATCTCTTTCTCTCTCTCTCTCTCTTTCTTTGGACACTAACATTTACATACATATTTTTCTATATTATTCTCTTATTTCCTCATTCCCTAATATTTTCTCGTTGACCACGAGACGAAAGACGAACGTTGTACGTAGGATTGGACAACATAAATAATGCCCGTTGTTGCCCACACATTCATTATACAACATTAGACGGATTTAAATTCTCTCTCGTTAAAGGAATGATACATTAACCCCCGTGGTTTACGTGGAGGCCCTTTTGTTCCGGTTACGAATTCTGCGTAAACAGGGATTAGCAGCGGGAGAGAGCGTTACAACAGTGTATGTATCCCGATACGTCGCCTCACAGCCCTGTCTTGTGTGCGCCGTTTCAAACCTCGAATATAAACCGCGACTACGTTAAATTACAATTCACTGACGAAACGTCGTGATCGCGTTACGCATCTAGCTCTTCGCCTCTCCCTCGATTTTCGATCATATTGCTACCGTCTAACCACCCTCCCTCTCCCTCTCCCTCTCCACCCGGGAAACAGTTTAATTCGCGGTGGAATCGTGGAATCGTAGGAGAAAAGGGGTGGTGATGGTTTACACGACGGCTGTAGCGGTCGGTCTAATGGAGAATATTCGCCGGTCGATAAATCGATGCAGTTAAAGCGCTTGGTCGATGGCCAACGATTAGGAGATAGGTAGACAGTCATAAAGTACCGGCTTGGAAATGACTTTATTTTAATAAAGACTCGCTAAATTGCAAAGCACTTTGCTAAAACGATTACGCGCGGGGGAAATTGCTTTTAGCGCCACAATTACGTTCGCACGTCGCCTTGCACTCGCCGCCGCCGCCGCCGCCGCATCGCTGTGCAACTCCTCCCCATCCCTCCCCAACTCCCTCCTCCGTCGCGGCAAGATCCCGCCACGGCTTCTTTCCGTTTCGTACGACTCAACCGTCCGCCCTTTTATCGTCGATCAGAGGATTTTAACCCTCGACACAGTGCTCGTAGATCCTTTCGATAGATCCTCCGATGTTTTCACCGATGTTAACACCGATTTTCCCCTGTTCCTCGTGATTTACATCCGCGCGACAAAGCGAACGATTCCAAGCTTGGTTTGATCGTTTCGAGCTCGGCATCGAGAAGGTAAAGGGATCGAGTCGAACGACGAGTATTTTACGGTCGCTCTTTTTCGAGGCCCCCTCCCTCGATCCATAAAAATAGAAGGAAATTTGTAACGTTTCCTCCCCCAATGTAAAACTGTTGCTTTTGGAAAACTGCTTTGATCCCTTGTTTTTCTTTTTCGAGAAACGCAATTTTTTTTACGAATCCGTAATTCCCTCGCGAAATGGGGAAATGGCGCGTCCATTCCTCCTCTCGTTCGTAAAGTTAATTGCGAACGGAGGGGAATTGGTTCTCTCGGTTTCCGTTTCATCGGCGCTCGGGCAAAGGTAATTCTCCCATTGCCGCGGGAACAATGTGTTACTCCGTAGTTCGATCCGTTCGACGGATATATTCGCGGGATGATCCAATCTTCGGACCTGCAGCCCTCCCCCTCTATCTCCTCCGTATCTTCGTGTGCTTTCGTGCCGCAAAAACTTCTTTAATCTTGCCTTAAACGTTCAAGGAGGTTCCTCTCTCTCTCTCTCTTTCTCTTTCGATATTCGGTCACGAATTAAACGTCTGAAGAATCTGAAAAAAGAAAAAAAAAGGAAAGAAAGTGAAATAGCGCGCTTAGCTCGTGAAATACGCGGAGAATTCAAAAGAACTTACGAAACACCTTCTCTTCTAGATTCCAACAAGAGGGTGGCGAAGGAAAATTTATTGTTGTCATTATTGGAAGGATTTTTATCTTGGGATTTCAACTCGACTAAAATTAAAAGGATACTTTTATTTTATTTTTTCTTTTTTTCTTTCACAGCGTTAAAAAAAATGGAGGAGGGCAGAGAAATTCGGGCGAGTTGCATATGACGTTCGGATGCGGGTGAAACCGGGTAGATGGCTCGGTGAAACGAAGGGAGGTTGGAAGAAGCGAGGGAGGAGGGTGCAGGTCGTCTCTCCGGCGGCGAGACGAGCGAGTGTAAGACTAGAATGAGGGGCAAACGTGACGGCAGGGCCGTGAAGCGAATCAAACGATTTTACGCTCCAAATTCCAGCTCTTTGAATCAGCCAGCGTGGAGAAGCCCTGTAAGAAATGGCAAAAAGTACAGTTATTTCGTTTCCCGTTAAAGTGGCTGTATTCGTTTCCCCGTATCGAGTCACTCGTCCTTCCTTCGCGGAATTGAAGATTGTGGGTCAACGAGACGCGAAAGACGACGCGCGTATCTCTCCTTTCGTCCTCTTCATCGTCGTGAATCGAATCGAAAGCTTAAACTTCCGTGGAAATTTGATCATTTTTCTACGAGTTTTGGAAATTTTGCATTAGTTACGAAATTTGTCATCGAATTTATGATTCGAACACAAAGTCTCGTCGAATAATATATAAATTTCCATCGCCGTGATAAGAGTTTGATCGTTGAGGATCGGTTATCGTGGCGCGACACACGTCTGGTTAACTGGTCGTTGTTTCGAGTATATTTTGCCAAGTGGTGGGGCGACACGGGGAGAGGTTGTGCGCACCGACCGTTTCTCTCCCATTAATGTGCAAAATCGTATTTGCAATAGTAAAATACAGTTAAGCAAACACAGCTGCGCCGCATTGCGTTCTCTGAGCGTAGTTAATGGCGGCGCTAGTGGTAGCTTACTCTCGGTCTCTTTACACCTCACTAATTAGTAAATACGTTGCGCTTGTATGTACAGCTTTATAAAGCTGTGTCTATGTCAGCGTCCTTGATGATTCGGGATATCGAACGTTCGTTGCTTCCTTCATCCTTTTTCCCCGACCTCAACTTGCGAACGACCTCGACTTCAACGATCTCGACGATCCGACTTTTCCATTTTTCCTTTGTCCGACTTCGCATAATACGAGCGTAATTGAAGTAAGAATGGAATCAAAGAAATTTCGGTCGTCTCTCGAGGAACGGTAACGACCTTTCATTGAAGGGACGAAGAACAGCCTCGAGAGTCTGTGGACACGCAACACGGCCCAGCAGGCAGCAGGGGTCGTTAACCGGTGTGTCTCTTTCTTCTTGGGCCGGGACGGATCGGCGTTTCGCGAATCATCGCGGTTACGAACGGTGAATGGGCCGTCGTTCTATGCGCGTCCATTCAGTTGGCGCGCGAATAGCCTGGTGAAAAATCGAGA
>NW_006263864.1:2479263-2481898 GCF_000469605.1 Apis dorsata | reverse complement strand
GAGAGAAAAAAAAAAAAAAGAAGAAAAAAAATGTTCGATATTGAAACGGATGGTGGAGAAAGGAAGCGTTGGAGTGTAATGCCAACGACTAAAACTCGTAAATAGAATACAACGCCTTGCCCGGGTATTGTATTTATATTCTCTTTTCGCGACGATTCCTTTTTCCCCGCTCGTCCCCCTCCCAAACAAAATTTATATCCTTGCCCGCTTTCAAACGAAACATCGCGGATCAAAGCGGATCCTATTCGCGGCTGTCGATCGCGGTACGTTCGCGAAAAAAAAAAAAAATAGAAAGAAAGAAAGAAAGAAAAAAAGAAACACGAATCGAGCGGAATACGTTTCGTTTGTGTGTCGATACGCGACACCGATACGAAGATCGGTTTCAATGATATCTTTCCCCCGCTTTCTTTTAAACTCGCGACGTTACAAGAAAACCTGTCGGGGAGGGGTGGACGGTTGTATACAATAGAACGTTGGAGAGAATAGAGGCGGCGAAAAAATACGGAACAAAAAAAATACGGAAGAAAGATAAAAGAAAAGGGGGAAGAATAAGAGTATTGACGTGTGTATAGAAAAAGAAAAAAACACGATCGTAGCGGGTGGCAGGTACGCATCGCGTGTTTTTATGATTATGTACGTCGCATGACGTCGTCGCGCACCGTCTGGGAGGACTTTCATTGAGCGGACAAACCCCTAGGCACGGATTCGAGAGGAAAAAAAATTGTCGATACAGGGTGGTAGGTAGGTAGATAGGTAGATAGGTAGGTAGATAGGTAGATAGGGGTTTGGGCACGAAGCGAAGGGGGGATAGGGGGTGAGAGTGTAGAACGGGCAGTCTGCCAGAAAGGACGGGGCGAAAGGTGGAGGGATGAGGTCCGATCGTGGGGTATGCAATGAAACAGAGAGAGGAAGGAGGGAGGGAGAGAGGGAACGGAAGAGGAGAGAGAGAGAGAGAGAGACAAAGCAGAGGAGGAAAGGGGGAGGGAGGGGGAGAATCGAAGGGAGAAAGACGGGCTAGTAGTAATAGTAGTAGTAGTAGTGGAGAGTTGGCTGGGATACGCGGATTGGGATGGATGGGTTGATTGATTGGGCACGCTTGTATTGTTTCAGGAGGAAGCTGAATCGACGTAACGGTCTACGCCAGGATGGCCAGTTGGCCGCTGAGAATCGTACTTCTGTCCAGCACCCTCATCCTTGTCCGCGGTAAGTAAGAACACAAATCCTGCCGGTTCGTTGGTGCCGTTCGTTGGAAAATCATGGCCGCCCGACCGTTTCGTTTCGTCGTGTTTCGACCGTCGGCCATTTCATCGGTTGGGCAATCACCGTGGGGGATATGCCTGTTTCACGGAGGAGGGCGAGGGAAAGGGAAGTGCGTTTAGCCGAGTAAATATTTGCGTCGCTGAGCAACGCGAAGCGAGAAAATGAGGGACCGCCACCCACCGACGAAAAGTATTTGACCAATAAAGTGACTTCCTCCAGGGAGAAATGATTTCCTCGGTTTGCTCTTTTTTTAAGGGACGAATTTGATTTCCGCCTGGGAGTATAAATGCCATAAAATCCCTTCTCTTTTACCTTCGGTAATACGTGTATACGTGCGTATATACGTGTGTAATATACGTAGAGGCGTTACGGAGTAAATGTTTCTCTCTCGTTTCGTTATTCTCTTTTATTTTTCTTTTTTCTTTTCTCTCTCTCTTCTTTTTTTCTTGAGAAAGGTGGTAAAAAGTGTATGCGATATTGAAAACTTTTAATATCGCATAGTTACTCGGCGAGTCGGTTTACAGGGACGGTATTTGCCTCGTTTTCAAACTCTCTCTCTCTCTCTCTCTTTCTCTTTTCTCGACGAGCAGGGACGAGCCCAAGTGTCCGGTGATTGATTTTCTGCCACTCGACGATCCGTTCATCCGTTGCTCAATCACGTGACGAAAACACTACGGGTGTCCATTTAAATTATGAACGTCGGTTTTATTTGTTTCGAAATCCATTATCTTACTCAACTTCTCGTGTAATTTGTAAGCCAATACAGGAGAAGAGTAACTTCGTACTCGGATATCCGTTTTCCTTCCAACTTCCATCATTAATAACTTTCTCTTCCCTCGAAATGACGGAGGCGGTCGTTCGAGTCCTACGGTAATCGATTAATAACTCTTTGGGGAGGGAGGGAAAAAAAGAAAAAAGAATTTCGAGGTAGCAATAATAATCAGATTTAAACGGATGCGTCTCTAGCAAATAAAAGTTCGTTACGACAAGTTGGAATCGTTACGTTATTTAAACGCTGTCGTATCGACAATGGAGGTGGAAACTTTTGTGCTCGAATTCTCAAAAGTAATTTCGTTTCGCGGCGATCGAACCACGCTGTGATGTCTTTTCCATTCGCTGCACCGCCGGCCAACTTTTTATTTATCGCAATTCTATAAACGTCCCCGGGGATATTAAATCGCCGATAAATTCATTGTATTTCGTCCGATCTCAATCTCTCGAACTCTGCTAGAACAACGCAACAAGATATTCAATTCGTTCTGCGAACGATATTTGTTGCCGATTGAATCTTCACTTTCCACCTTTTCTTATCTTTTTCTTACCGTTTTACACCCCGTTTTCGTTTTAATCCCCTCTTTCCCCTCTTTCGCCTTTC
>NW_006263864.1:2477190-2479245 GCF_000469605.1 Apis dorsata | reverse complement strand
TTTTTTTTTTTTTTTTTTTTTTTTTTTTTTTTTTCTTTACTCTTCGGTTATTATCGTCGAGTTTTCTCAAGAAGTATTAAAGTAATGCCACGCTCTTTCGCGTAATTAAATGCCGTACTCGGTGAACTGAAACAATATAAACTTTCGAGCGTCAAGTTTACGAGCGTTGAAAAACTTGCTCCGATATTGAATATCATTGCGAATGTGTTTCAACGTTGCCTTCTCTCTACCCTCCTCCCCTCGACGCTCGTAAAAACTTTTTAATCGACAGTACTCGCGAGTACACCGTTCTCGTCTTTTCTTCTCGTCTCTTTTTTCCCGCCTGTCTTCGCCAAGGAAGAAGGGGGAAGTGGAGTTGCCGCGCTTATCGCTTCCCCTCTATTGGACCTCTATCGAGGCAGAAACGCTCCTCTCTCTCTTTTTTTTTTTCTCGTATCCTCGAGAAATCGGTGTCGGAGCGAACATCGAATTCGTGTTATCCGAGCCGCGAAGTTCGTTTTTCAGCAGCGCGGGGAGGGGGAGGTTCGGTCGTCCCAACTTTCCCTCGCTCTCATCCTTTCTCACCCTCGAAGAGAGAGAGAGGGAGAGGGGAGAAGGACGAAGACACGAGATATACAAGTGGCGCGCGCGGCGCCCTCTCCAACCATAGCTCGTTCGGAATGCAGAGTACGTGCACGGGCTGCGGTTGCCGGTCGGTTTCCGGTCGTAAGCTATCCGCGAAGGGGAAAATAGCGGGGAAAAGAGCGTGGAGTGATTTGGAAGGTAGTTGCGGCTTCGTCGAAGGGGGAATGGAGAGGAGGGGAGGGAAGAGGATCGAGCGAGAGGGAGAAAGAGAAGAAGAGCAAAAGGAAGAAGGATGGCGGGGTGGATGGCGGGGTGTTGGCGGTGGTTTAAACGAGGGAGGAGGGGCGGATGCTTTCTTAAAGATGTGGAGCCGGGGCGCACTTGTTGCGCGGAAAAGGAGTACGCGGGCGATGCCAAGGAAAGAAGGAAGGAAAGAAGGAAGGAAGGAAGGAAGGAAGGAAGGAAGGAACAGGCGTGTGCAGCCTCGAAAGCGTGCAAAAAGGTATGGGGAGGGGGGTTGGGCGGGTTGGAGGGGAAAGTGAAGAAAAACGACGGCGCGCAGGATGGGGTGGGGGAGATTTGACGGCGACGAAGTGAGAGTTTGAGGGCTGTAGGCGAGGAAACGATAGGGGTTGGGGGAGAAGGGGGGCAAAGATACGGCTGGGGAATCGAATTGATTCTCTTTTACGGGCTCGCGTTACTTTTCTTCGCCGCCTTTTGCCGTGCTTGCCTCTTGGCCGTGATGCTGCTTCTCTTCCAATCTTTCTCTCTCTCTCTCTCTCTCTCTCTCGCTCTTTCAATTTCCTCGAAGGCTTTCCTTCTCGCCGGTGTTATTTATTTATCAGCTCTCGCACGTAGCTTTCCTCAAGCTCGTGTAAAGGATCGGACGAGGCACCACTTCGACCGGACCACCTTCTTTTCTTCCGGACCATCTCTTTCCTTCTTTTCGTTCCGACCACGGTCTTGGCCTTTTTTCACGTCTCTCGTCGGATCCCTCTCGTTGTACCGCACGCTTCCCGCTCTCCCATTTCATTTGCCGGTCGTTGGACGGTGAAAGGTAGTTCTTTCGCATCGAGGGGAGGGCAAGAATCGGCACTCGCCAATTGTGACGGGAGGATGAGAAGACTTATTGGGATTCCTTGCGGACAACGGACGACCTTCCAAGCCCGTTCCACGATCGATCGTTGGACGCGCGACCAATCGCGACGATCCATTGGTCACGGTGAATATCGTATATCGGAGGAAAGTAATAGCCTCGAGGATGATCGATAAGGAATGGACAACTCTTCCTTTGCTTTCGTTGCACCGTATATATTATATATATATATATACGGGAGAAACTGGCGCGTGAACGCTTCGGAGAGAAAAAAAAAAAAAGAAAAAAAGAAATTCACCGAGTAATAATTTATTAATTCAAGATGGATTAAAGCGATGGAGAACGGCGATAAGAGAGATAGAGAGAGAGAGAGAGAGAAGAATAGTGCTTTTAAG
>NW_006263864.1:2474101-2477097 GCF_000469605.1 Apis dorsata | reverse complement strand
GGTGTACAGAAGTCTATTGAACTTCCGGCTTGAGAGAATTCACCACGTTACTTATTTATCAGCATCTACACGTAGCGTTGTACGCGGTATCACCTCCTGGGAAAAAGGCACTTTCCGCGCGAGTAGATAGAATCAACCGGCCCGGATTGGATTGGAGCCTCAAGGAAAAACTTATTTGGATTCCTTACGGATATAAGGGGTTTCCGGGGCAGCTTTTACTCGGGAAGCTTGGACGCGAATTGATCGATACATCGAAAGGAGAGGAGTGGCGTTACATTGACCGTAGAGAAATCGAAATTACGCGTATAATTTCTTGCTAGTTTTTTCGAAAGGCTCGCCCTTTAATCGGGAAGATTAAAAGGGTAAAGGGCGCGCGCGCTTTCACTTATTCAACTTTTCCGGAGAAACTTGATTCTCCGAGGTATGGTCGGTGCGCGTCGTTGAATAACGAGCGTTAAGTAACAACATAGAATGCCAGTAGTTGCGAGCTATCTGTGTTTTTCCCTCCTCTCTCCTTTTTCTCTCCTCGTTACGAGAGAAAAACGAAGGTGAAACATTTTCCCTCTTCGTGTCTCGAGCGTGTTTCGCAAAGAAAATTCTTTCAGCAAGCCAACCCATGCTTTACGCTCTTAAACTTTCTCTCTCTCTCTCTCTCTTTTACTCTCTCTACGATATCGATATTTCTCCGTGAAAACATACGCCACGCGAATATTGACTTTTACTTTTCCCAACTCGTTGGAAATCCGTCTTCCCCTTAACCTATTCTCTCGATTCGTTGCATCTTTAGCCAATGATAATCTTGTATCTTCGAATAATTATATCTTCGAGGCGGTTCGATCGTAAATAATGCGAGAATTCGGGGAGACTGGGCCACGAGAGAGAGAGAGAGAGAGAGAGAGAGAGAGAGAAATTCGATGTAGCGACACCTGTATCGATTCCAAAATTATCGCACAAACGCCGTCGTAGCAGGCGACGTTATTAGATTGGCTCGACAGATAGGAGAATAAGACAGGCGAACTCAAGATATTGTATTCGTAAGTTTGTAATTGGGACCTGTGGATGTTCTTCCATCCACTCGTCTAACTTACCCATCCGTGCAAACTCTGTGCACACACACACATACACATATATACATATACTCTGGAAACTCTCCAACGTCATTTAGGATGTCTACATTCGTCGTGGAGTTCGATTGGATCCGGTTTTCCGGAAATTTAACCGAGCGTATGATTTCGAGAGGTTTTACGGTACTATTTCCGGGTCCCGGGCCATTTTCGAGGAACGCCCGTCGGTCACCGATAATCCGCGATAATGTTGGCGTCGATAGAGGGAGCACGAGTCTCTCTCTCTCTCTCTTTCTCTCTCTCTCTCTCTGGATGCGATATATATATAAGGAGGGAGAGAGGGGGTAAATGGTTGGGAAAAGAGCTGGTCGAATCGCACCACGGGGAATAAGTTCACCCGGATAAAGGATTCGCCTGTTTCGCCTCGGAACCGGTCAAGTTCGTAAATTCAATCCGAATTTATCGAACGGTTAATTGAAACGAAGCGGGGTAATCCGGTTTCCCCGGACAATTTTTTCCTTCCTCCGTACCTTCCTCCCTACGTACCTGCTGGCAGT
This sequence comes from Apis dorsata, assembly GCF_000469605.1. NCBI lineage: Eukaryota > Metazoa > Arthropoda > Insecta > Hymenoptera > Apidae > Apis > Apis dorsata. Next base: position 2,475,476 of record NW_006263864.1, on the reverse strand, counting down.
ACGATCGTGCCACGAACGGAGGAATCCGCCTTTATCGAGTCTGGCGAACCTTCGAAGCGGCAGGAAACTTTCATAAAAGAATTCAAATTAGTCGATCCTCGGAATTTAACTATCCCATTTGAGGTTCGTTGATGAAATTTTCGCCGAGGAGTATTGAACTCGCTGCTCCCCTTAGCGCCGCCGCCCCGCTTCCAACGTGTGCCTTATTTTTACACTATCGATTTCCTTCTCTCCTCTTTGACGTTGAATCTTGCATTATTCAAGAGATCCTTCGGTCTCGCGTTATTCCATCTCTCTCTCTCTCTCTCGCATACGAGAGAATAGATCCCCGCGTTAATTCCGTGCAACTCCTCTCTTCCGATCTTCTCAATCTCTCCCCCTCCCCCTCCCCCCAATTTTTATTATTCTCATCTATGTTGTGAACATGGCAACATTTCATAATCCCCTGTAATTATTTCATCGGGGAAGGTTTTCAGAATATGTACGCGCGATCATTTCGTAGGTAATCGGATCCGGCAAAGAGGATTTTCATTGGGCGAACCCTTTTCAGGGAGCAGCCGCCGGTTCAGCAGAGTTCCACGAGCAAGATACAATGCGTGCAACACCGACATGAATTATGCCGCTCCAGGAACAGCTAAATTATATACCCATCCACGACCGCAATTGTTGAGCACCGCCGGGTCAGAGCGGCGATTTTAATTAACCGCATCGTAAGGAACGCGAAAGCTGCTTGTTGTTCGCACCGACGAAACAACGAGCAACCAGTTTTCCAGTTGATCGATGCTTGTTCGAGCTGGAAGGAAAGTTGAACAAAAAAAGAAGAAAGAAAAAAAAAAGAGAAGGGACAAATAGCGAGCAGACGTTATAGCAACGAGAGTAATAGTCCAGTCGAGTTGCATCGAGTGTAAAGCAAATACATTTGCCGAGTGTTTGCCATGTTTTTGATGGGCGATAAACACAACGAAAAATAGAGACGCGACACATCGAAAAACAGTGCGAGAACTTACGCGGAATGGAGTGTTTCTCTTGTCGCTCAGTAGTATATCCCTGTTTTGATCGGACCGTGCGTATCGTATTTGTCTTAGCCACTCTGCTTTTGTTTCCCCATCCAAGAACAATTTATCCTCCCCGTTGTTACGTTGTCGTGTAGATTTTAGTACTTATCAGAGACACTTAACCAGATATAATCATTCATCGTTCGAACAATTTTTCACTCGTATTTTGAACTTTGCGTTCTCGTCGAAAATTCGCGGGGGGGGGAATTAAAATTTGAAACGAGGGAAGAAACAGCAAGGATTGGGAAGGGATGGAAATGTCTTCGTCGCGTTTGCACACAGCCATCCAACGTGCCGCGTTCTCTTCTCCCCGTGGAAAG
>NW_006263864.1:2472475-2473323 GCF_000469605.1 Apis dorsata | reverse complement strand
GATTACACGGATCCGCGCCACCACCCTCCGCCTTTCCGTTTTCACGCGCGCGCGTTTTTTCACGCTTCCTCCTCGCCAATTGACAAAGACCCGCGCGGGGATCGTCCTTCCTCGTTGAAAGGGGAGTTCTCGAGTTACGTTTGTTTTCATTTTCGCGCGCCACAGTGGAGGATCGTATCGACAGGTTTTTTCCCGTTAATTTTCATCTTTGTTCTTAGTATTAAGGATCTTGAGATCAATTTAAATGGGTTGGTCTTTGATCTTGCGCATAGAGAGGGTAGAGAGAATGTAGAGAGAGAGAGAGAAATATATGTACGTTGGTTTGTTGGTTGTATCGGTTTATTAATTCGATGCAAATATTATCGGCAGATATATATTGTGCACGTCGAAAGAAAATGTAGGATCGCGTTGTGTATATTTTTCGTTTCGCGAAACCAATGAAACCCTCATATTGGTATGGATATCGAATATTCCGAATTTCACGGTTGAAAGGTTAATATGATTTCTCTTCGCTATCATGAATATGGAGGTGAACGCTCGCTCGCTCGCTCGCTCGCTCGTGCTCAGCCCGCTATTATGTAATCGCTTAAAATTAAGTGATACGTATTACTCATTAGCGCGGCATTGACGAATCGAATTAAGCTGGTGAATATCGCTTGTTGCGTAATCGATACTAAATCATTATGTTACGAACGTGTTCGGTTCGTGCTTTCGATTATGTTCCAGATAGATTACATTCTCGGAGGAGAAGAGTCTTTTTGATAAAAAAAGAAATAAAATTCTAACGAACTGCTTCGATCGAAGCGATATGAATTATTTATTATTATTATGTATTATAAATTTATTAT
>NW_006263864.1:2467208-2472043 GCF_000469605.1 Apis dorsata | reverse complement strand
TATATATATATATATATATATATATACATATATTCGGTATTTCGGAATAAAACGCGCGAATCTCTAATTTACTTAATCTCCGTTTATAAACGTGTAGCGATTCCAAAGCCAATTAGCGCAACCGGCTCAGGTTATCCTTGCGTATCCTTGCACAGCACGGTGGACGAGCGCGATAAGAGCGGGAATGAAAACATTTCTGTGATGAGTTCAATTCTTAGCCCGTCCCGGGTAGTAGTATCCAGAGATATCGATCGGTATCGATCGCGGCGCGAAGAACCTTTAATTCCGCGAGACTTCTAATTAAAGCGGAGGAGCGCGATGGGAGAAACAAAACAGGGGTAAGGTTCCAATTGCCGTAGTAGTCGGCTTAATAAACGTAATTACTACAGTCGCGTCTACACACCGGCGAGAAGAGGTGCTCGTTCGGCTAATGACACGGCCGTCATTAATCGCAACGCGAACGCCCGACACTACGATCCGAGCAATTAAGCCGAATTTTTCATCGGTCCAACGGTTCCGAGCTTCTCCCTCCGCCCGATTTTCATTTTAACCAGCGATATTTCATCGTGACCGCGTAATTCGCAACATTAACACCGAGCGAGCATCCCATAAATCCGGGCTGAACGCGAGCTTCGAACGTTGACAACGATCTCTAGGAAGGGGGAGGGGAGGAACCGATTTTTCGAAATGGTATTTCGGGTGCTGTCCAATCGTCGTTATTCGTTGGTCGTTTTATAAATTTCTCCCGCGATTATCGTAGGTACGGTTTTCACGCTTGCGAGGGAGGATCGCAAAAGGCCACCCTTCGTGGATTCGCGGTTGGCGGTGAAAGGAGACGGGAGCGAAACGCGTTTCGCTAAATTGACGCGATCTTCGAACGATGGTGGCGGGGATAAGCGAGGAAAGTTTACGGCCTTCCTCCCTCGTTCAAACTCTTTTGTGTACGACGATTTGATTCGACTCGAATCAAGCGAATAATGATTTATAAATATGAAAGGCGGGCTTCCCTAAAGATTCGAATAAACGTCGGAATGGAAGCGAATTTTTCTTATATTCGGTATTGAAATTGTAGGAATTATCTCGAATTACATTATAAGAATAGTGAAAATTATGAGTTTCTCTTCGATCGATACGATATAATATTCTTCAACACGATTCTTCAATTATTGGATCGGTGAAAATCTGCGGACTTTCTCTCTCCGTTAATTTCAGAATGCGGTAAGCGACTCGTATCGATCCATCCATCCCAATTTCCGTTTCCTCTTTGTTGTTGCACGCGCGCATCTTGTAATATCGAAGACACCGCTTCCACGCTACAATTTCACGGCATTCTCTCGTCGACGCGGAATTATTGGGAAGGTATTGAAGTATATCGGACCGCGTGGTGTTAGCCTTTCACGGGACAACAAAGGCGATTAAACCGTGTGACACGGTTATGACGTCTGCTACAATGGGCGGGAATATTGAATAGGGCGGCGCGTTGATAATGCTAATCACGCGCTTACATTCGAGCGAGTGTTATTAATACGCGACATTCTCAGCCAGAACACGCGTCGTTTCGACCAATTTATCGTATCTAATTTCGACGCGATACCGAGCTTTGAATAACAACTTGGCCGCTACCGGGGCGCGAGCAAACGGCGCGAAAACTATGAAGCCGCACGTACAGATATTTCAATGAACGATAATCGTACGACTTCGTGACTCCCACTCGAGGAAAGGAAGCTATTTATAACGTGGCAATTTCCCTCCCACCATGAAAATCGCACGTGGATAAAATAAATCCAACTGTTTTGAAGAAATCTCGCAACATCTCGATCGAAGTGAATGATTGCAATTTTAATAAGAACTTAAAAATTCGGTGATTAATAGGAATAATTAAAAGCGATGGAACATGGACGGAGAAAAATATATATATATTTTCGAAATAATCGCCAATTATCGTTTGGAAATTGAGGGAACACGTTTTAACGCGATATCCTCGAGGGCGAGGCTAGTCGAGTGCTTTCCTCTCCGAACCTTTTCAATTTACCCCGGCGTGAAGAAGTCGCGAAAATATAGTTTTAGAGGATTTACACCCGCGGAGCCAGTTTTCACGAAGTTTCTCGGCCGGTGTGACGGCCGAGTGCCTCGCTTCATCCTGGCTGAGGAGGACTTTGTTAATAACGCGAGCGCCACGAGCAGCCCACTCGACGGCTTATTCACGCGTTCCGCCAACTATTTCGTTCGCAAGCTTGTATACTTTGCGCGGGGAAATCGTAGCGTCCGCCCCTGTTGAATTCGCCACTGTAAATTGAGGAAACGAGCAATTACGCGTCAGCCGTGTAAATGAAGCGAGTTCGCGCCGCTTCGCCTGCATTTAATGCACGCGCGTACGTGCCCGTGTGTCATTGATATACGCTTCGTTTACAGTCTGGAAACCACGGTTTCACGCTCCAAAAGTGTCTCGCGCACACTCGTGATCCGCAAATTAAATCGGGGCGAGACGATCGATGAATGAATCCCTCTCGCGTCGAGATTTCAACCGGATTCGACATTCAGCATTTCCGATTATTCGCTCGATCTGCTTCGCTCGACACGACGAGCGTTCGTCTCCTCCTCACGGGAAATTCGTATATTTATAATATCGATATTTCCTGGCAGACGGGCGAACAGGGGATTAAAAGAAAACCGAATTACCGAACGCGGGGTCCCCTCGGAGACTTCACCTCCTTCGCTTCCCTTCTCCATAAGTTTCGACTTTTGACACGTTGCGCGTGTATCCCTACGTGTCTGAACTCTCCTCGTAGCCGACGCGTGTGGGTTCGTGCCTTGTTAACTAGTTAAAGTCATTGTGTTCGTACGACGAAGCGCGTACGACGAGGCCTCGTTTTGCCTGGCGGCGCCCTAGAGACGTAATCTGGAGATGTCTGGAGATGCGAACCACGACCACGTCGATGTGCAACGGCGTACAGGAAGGAACCACCTCTGTTGGATGAGATGAACCACGCTGGAAACAAGGCTTTCCCTCGATGAGAAAGAGAAAAAGCGATTAGGTCGGCTACGTCACCCTTCCCTATCGTTTCTTCGTGCCTCCCCTCCTCCTTTTCCTCTTCCTCTTCCTCCCCGGACTCCGAGTCGATAATTAACAAGGCAGGCCGGTCGAGTCACTTAGGCGTGCTGCGTCGTCGTCTTTCTCATCCTTGTTGTCGTTTATTTTCGTTCTCCTCGTTCCTACCCGTAATTTTTATCCTTTCTCCTCTCCCAATTCGATTCTTTTTCTCTCTCTCTCTCTCTCTCTCTCCTTCCATTTTTTTTCTCTTCTATCTTTTTCGTTTCTTTCTTTTTTTTTTTCCATTCTCTATACACCCGTTCGTTCCACCCTGTTTCGTTGCACGGCGAAGCCAACGCTACGAACACCGGTTTAATTGTTAACGAGAAAAGTTTGCATTTTCGAGTGCAAATCCTCGTACCGCCGCGCCGTTCTCGCGCTTCTTACCCTCTTCCGTTTCAACCCCTTCTACCCATCCTCTGTCTCCCGTACGCGCCACGTACAAATTCCGTGGAAATTCCGTTGGATCGTTTTCGATCCTTCTCCTCGCGTCTTCTCGCTCCAATTCACTCTCTGGATCATTGTCCGCCGTGAATGCAACCTTTTACCCGTCGCGATCCTTCGTTGTTGGCTTCGCCTCTACTCGATTCTACGATCGAGTTTTTTCGACCGTAGTCATCACCCTCTTCCTCGAGGAATATCCATCGTTTTCCTACGTTGTTTCGAAATTTGTTGTTAATTGAAGTACAGTTTCCGTTTTTTCTTTTCTCCCTCCCTATTCGCGTCGATCCACTCCATAGCTCGAGCTGCTTCAAAATAAGTCTCAACAACGATACGATTTTTTTTATAGAGCCTCCATGCTTTTTTTTCTCTCTCTTCCTCTGTTTTTCTCTGTTTTTCTCTGTTCTTCGACTTCTCGGAATTCGCGGATAAATATTTACACATCGGATAACGCATCTGTAAAATTATATATATATATATAAAACAATTTAGAGATTTAAAATTGATTGTGTATCATCGGTCGTGAAACGCGGGAAATATAATAGCCCCCGCTTGGAAAGGTGTCGCTTTTGATCCGAGGACACGGCGCCTCTTTGCCTCTTTTCCTTTTTTCCTGCAAAGCCCACGGGCAAACGGCTGTTGTACACCGTATATCTTTCGTTTACACGCCGCGCGTATCCGCGTTGTGTGAATCGTGCGCATGCACTCGGGTCGAGTTCTTTGAACCCGCGCACGTGATCCCTCCACGCGAGCACCGCCACCGTGCTTCCCGTTTTTTCTCCCTTTCCGTTTCGGCCCAACCTTCGTGAAACTCGTTGCTCATATCCGTTCCCTTGTTGTAGTGGTAGCAACAAGGTTTCGATTCAGACTCGAGGAACGGGAACAGAAGGGGGAAGGAAAGGAAAGGGGAGGGAACGAGGGACAGGGCAAAAGCGGACGATACTACTCGATATAGGGATTAGAGGGGAGGGAGAGAGCCGAAGAGTCGACTCGAAATACGGTAACGAGAGAGTATCGAGAGGACGATCCATCTTCCGGAAGGACCAGTCGATCCAGTTCCGGAACTCGTGTCGCTCTCGCCTCGGCACTCGTTAACGAACGAACACTCGATGAAACTTGCACGACTTAACCCCTCCCCCTATCTTCGTTCGCGTTTCCTCCTCCTTCCTTGATTTCCTTTTCACGCGCCGTCGTTTTCAACGCGACCTTTAACCTCGAGTTTTCTGCAGGGAGGGGATTAATTTAAACAGTATGTGATCGCGGTTACTGGATTAAATTCCAGTTGAAAAGCTTTAGCCGAGGC
>NW_006263864.1:2466324-2466859 GCF_000469605.1 Apis dorsata | reverse complement strand
AAAAAAGGCGAGAAAGAGAGAGAGAGAGAGAGTGGCAGAACGAGGTAGAAGGAGGTAGTAGGGTGCGTCGAGAGTATAAGTGCAGCAGAGGGGTGACTATCCCCCTTCTAGTAGCGAGGAAGGGTTGAGTTTCCTATGGTTTAATTGGGCGCGAAATCATTTCCGATGCAATGCGCGCGGATGCAGCCGCGACGACGAGTAATCACCGTAAAAGCTCGACTTCTCTCTCTCTCTCTCTCTCTCCGATCCGTTTCCTATCTTTCCTCTCCCCCTCCTCCCTTTCCTCTTTCTTCTCTTCCTACTCTTCGCGCGCCCGCTTCTCTCCCTCCCTCTCTCCCTCTCTCCTTCCTTTCTTTCTTTCTTTCTTTCTTTCTTTCTTTCGCCCTTCGCATTCTCATCGCGCGACCGTCTCCTTTCTCGAGACTCGAAAACTCGAAAGGAAAAAACCGCGATCGATACGCGCGCCGTCACCCGATTCCCCGTTTCCATTTATCTCATTTGTCATCGAGCATCGACTCGGCTGTATCGAGATAAA
>NW_006263864.1:2458676-2466250 GCF_000469605.1 Apis dorsata | reverse complement strand
CTCTCCGAAGGACGAAGAATCATCGCCCCGTCGAGCGATCCATTTCCATTCTGTGATTCAGAGCGGCGCGATCAATTGTGAACACGATTTTTGCCTCGTAAGAGAGCACCAGCTTATCTCCGCGTGGTGGTAGACATTGACCGCTGCTCAATGACGCAATTTCCGAACGAAACCGATCGATGCGAATAATACTTTCGCTGAAAAACAGCGTTTCAGTTCCAAGAATTCGATCCGACGAACTCGTCGATCGCGAAGAGCCGCGCTTCAAACCGTGGCTTCTTGGAGAGATAATTGGAACGACATCTCGATAAAATTGTTCGATTGTTCACCTCGATACTCCATCGACAAATTTTAACGGTATCTTTGTCTATTCTGGCGCGATTCGGTTGTTTTAAAATTCGCTCGACGATTTATCAATCGTCGAATCTCGTGGTTGTTTAACGGGATTCGGTGCATGATTATTATTATTATTATTATTATTATTATTATTATTATAATTTTGTTCCATTGCGCAAAAATGATGTTAATTTTACGGGGTCTAAACTGGGGACTGTGCGTAGATTGCTATCGTACAAACGCGGGTTCTCGGGAGAGCGTGCCGCTTAGCCGCAAAACGGAAACACGCAAATTGCGCGCCATCATCGTCGCTGGATTTCCGATATTCGGCAATTTCCGCGTGGCTGCTGGCTTCAATATAGTAGACGTTATTAGCGAACCCTGTGCTCGATTTAAAATTAATTGCGTCAAATCCAAGCGGCTTATTCGCCACTTAAGATGTTTTATTTTATTATAATTTTCGTCTTATAAGCACGTTTAAATTCGTGACGTTTCGAATTGTATCGAAACACTTGAATCGATTGAAACGGAATCGTGTAACGAGAGCAAAGATATTTTACACGAGGGTCAAGTTTCTTCCAAATATTGGGAAAGTACGAGTCGAACGACGCTCTTATTCTCTACTTTTTTTTTTTTTTTCAATTTTTATTCTCATTCAAATTTTTCATTTCCTTTCTTTTCAATTTTTCCCAGCTGATTCTACTCTTTCACGCGTGCGCGCGCACTTCTTTTCCCTCCCCTTAAAATTTCTTTCATTCAGAACTAGAGACTACATCTGGAAAAAAAAAAAAAGAAAGAAACGCACGCCTCCCCAAAACTAGTTTCACACCCCTTTCTAAATCGAATATTCATCATTCGCACCTCCATCGTTTCAAACATTCTTCATCCACCCGATAAAATTCTACTACCGCTCCCACAATTTCATTCCTCTCTGTTAAATTAATTTCCCTCCATCAAACGCTTTCAACCAAGAGTCCTCTCCCTCCTCCCACCCCCTATCTTGATAGAAATCGATGCCGCGCCACGATATCGCGCCGCCATACGTTTCCCTCTCCCCCCTCCCCCTCCTTCCGCTTTGTTTCACGTTTAATTTCCAAACCGCGCGAAGGAGGGAAAAAGAGAGCGAGAGAGAGAGAGAGAGAGAGAGACATACCGTGGACCATTTAACCGTTTCGCGTTGGTCAAAGTGAAAAGCATCCCCGAAGACATATTGCATCGACGTGTGGACCTCCCTTAATTCGAGAGATGTCGTTGTTGCGTGACCCATTGCTTATTATTACATCGCGGTGGAAATGGCTGAATCCGTGAAATATCACGACAAGACGTGGCCAATTACAATCGTCCAATAGCTAGTAGATGGTTCATAACCGAGGAGGGAGGAAGAAGGATGCTTTGTAAGTCGGGCTTCCCGTTTCTCGTTCTGTGTTTGTCATATCGTTATCGCGGCAAAATTAGACTAGGAGGTGGGAAAAGGTCGTTGACACGAGCCTCCGACCAACAAAAGACCAGGAAATTGCAAAAATACTCGGGGGACGGGATAGATTTATTTTAATAGCATTGCATCCACCTGGTATCTGGAGAGGGAGGCTCGTCTGGCAGTGTCGCAGCCAGATTAAATTCGATCAATTAAATTGTATTGAACGAAGGAGAGTGGGTTAGATAGTATATACGTAGGTATAATTGTAGATACGCGGATCGTATATAATTGGCGGAGATGATGATTATATTCGATGATGATTCGCGTCGGAGTTCTTCGAAATATAATTTTTCCCCGCGATAATTATAACTGTTAAGAGTGGACGAGCATAATGGAGGAATTAGCTAAATCTTGGCCGCCGGAGGGGCTGTTTCGATTCGATGAATTTAAATGAAAATTATTCGATAATGACGATGGAAACGAACGAACACGTATCAGCGAACAGGAAGCCTGTAATCAATTCTTCGAAATCAAACAGTTTAATTATTAATTTCATTGATCCATGAACTTGTTTCGTGTGCTTATATATATATTTGTCGGTTGTATACAAAATAACAGGAATTTAACCATCGATTTTGGTTGTATTTTCTCGCTTCGATTAATGGAAAACGATATTTATTATTTAAATTACCAAGAGCGTATCTCAACGCTCATCCATTTTTTTTCCTCCTTCTTCTTTTCCTTTTCATCTCAATCAATTTTCGAAAATTTTAATTCCTAATTTTATCGCACCATTAATTAAGAGTGCGAGATTCTCGAGCACGTTCAAATTGAACCAACCGCGACGTCCAATCGGATCCAATCGTGGATCGTTTAATTCTGAAGATCGAAATGGAGCGATCGGTTCGAAGTTATCTCTGTCGGTCGAAGAAACGAATGGCGCTCGGTTTCGATGCCGATTTGGTTGAAGTGCCGATTCTGCAACGTGGTAGGAAACTCGGCGCAGCTGCTACCGTCGTCCTTCACTGCTTCTCGCGAGCAATTTATACTTAGTGAATTAACATTGATCCGGCTGGGAAATATGATTCGTTCCGACAGGCAGAGAGGATCCTTCCGCTCGGTGTATTCGAATTTTCCTCGTGCGCATTCTCTCAATGCGCGTCCTCCATTGACCTCCCCATACATCGTCTTCGAAGCGTTACGGAGTCGGTCTCGTCCGACCGGTTTAACACGAACGAGTTATGAAAGGGGAAGTGCGCGTCGACGCTTTGCAACCGTGAAAAATATCAATTAAAAATTTTTAATCTACACCTTGAATATTGCGAAGCAAAAGGCCGATGAAATTTTCGGTAGAAAATTCTACCGAATTACTATTTACACTTGAGTTAATAAGTTAGCTTTAACATATTTGAATTTTTCTCGACCGATCGAATGATCGATATTTACGAAATTTTTCTAGATGCTCGCTCGGTGGAAAAAATATTGCGACATAGGGAGGGGGTGGGTCATGCGAGAACCAATTAACCTGGCTGATTCAGACTTGACACATGGTTCGTTTCCTTCCCTACCATAAACACACTCGCAATCGCGTATAACGAAATTTCACTTTTTTCTTTTCTTTTCCTGTATCAATTTTCACAATACAAATTGATCCAATGCACGCTTGAAACTGATCGTTAAATATAATAACTGTCGTTGAATGTATGGGCGAAGATTCTCTCATGTTCTTCGATAAAATGTATATGATCGCGCGGAAACCAATTAACCTATATTCGCCCTTCTTTTCATCCTGATGATCCCTCTAATTATTCGCGACACCTTGTCACATGTTTTATATTTCATTTTCAACATTTACATTGCAAATTCTTCTTCTCGTTGACCGTTCCTTTCGTTGTCACGTTTCTTCTTCTTCTTCCTCTTCTCTCTTTTAATGATATTGTTCATTCTATTTTAATATTGCATGATTATTTTTTTTTTTTTGCTCGATTCTTGTTTTTTCTTTTTCACGTGAGAAAAAGAGTATATCTATAACCCCGAAAGAATCCGTTCGTTAAAATTCGAGTAAGATTATTCTCCCTGTATATTTTTCTTTATTTAAGAAACGCGGCGGATAGAAAAATTTTGGGAACGTGACGCGTGTTACGATCGACCTACGATAAAAGTTGCACCAAAGTCGTCGAATTTGTCGAAACGTAATCATCGAATACATATTCTCGAGGCCAAACCTTTTCTTTTCTTCTCTCCCTTCGAATCGATATCAGATGGCGAACCAAAAGAGAAATAAATAAAAAAAAAAAAAAGAAAAAAAAGTGGAGTAGGGACTTGGACAGAAATCCGCGCGAAAGCCGTTACCTTTTTCCACGCAGTCCCGATACATTTTGCATCCAGGTATCCCATCTGTGCTGGAAATGGCATTTTAAATCGATCGATCGACGACTAGGTTTTTTACCTCGCCTCGACTGGCCATGTGAAAATAATTGTGCGGCCAAGCTTTGAGCATCGTTCGCATCGTTCACACGAATTCGTCCATAGAATCCGGGGGATCGTTTCGCGAATCCTTTCTCCGTTCGAAATAGCCAGCCGCTGGATCCACCGTAAATCTGCGGCCTCCCTGCCTCTTTTATCACTCGCGCCCAACTCACAAACCGATCCGGAGGGTGAGAACGATCCCTCCTTTAAACGCTATCTCATTGCTCCCCATTTTGCGTACGAATTTGATTCAAAATCGCGTCGGATCGTTGCGAGCAATAAATCAAATTTATTTCTCGTCCTGTGTACGTATTCGAAGGAAAATACGTTCGTTAAAGGTTACGAAAAAACGAGGAGTAAAACGAGGAATTTCGAAAACGACGAAATTATTACATATACGCGTATCGAAAAATTTCTTAAGAAAATCGACGAAGGATTGGAAGGTTTGTTTTTATTCAATTCTCTTAATCGAGCAAAACGGGGCTTGTCCCGCTACAAGAGGCGCAAAGTCTCTCGAATATTGCCCGCTTTCTTTGCGAAATAAATCCCGTTACAAATATTTTATACCTATTTCGTTGAAATCCCATCCATCGTGGAAAGGTGGACATTTGATTAGACGATGGATTATAGAAATCAATTCCCTTTCTTTTCACCCGCTTCTCGTTCCATTCGTCCGCCCTCTGTTTTTAATCGAACGATCAACGCGACACTGTGATACACGCGCGATTTTATCGGGCACCGTGTAACAAGTTTTATGAATTTTATTAGTCGAAAAACGGAACGCGGCGACGGACAGAGAAGCGCGTTAGCGATTCTCTCGGGGATCGGGTCGCGTAGCTGCCCCAATCGATATTAACAGGCCTCCGCCAATTTCCCGCAAATTTTGGATACGCGATCGAAATAAACGAGAATTTCCACGCGAAATAATATCACGGTTAATGCGCGCCTCGATAGAACGACGTAATTATAGCGAACGTCGAATTAACAATTAATCGTTTCTGCTCGCAGCGAGGAGAACGAAAGGGGTGGGAGGCTTTTTCGAATCGGCGAAAAATTGAGGAACGAAGAGAAAGGAGGAGTGCATTATAGGCGCGCGCGCGCGCGCGATAATAAATTTCTCGCGAATAAAGAGAGAGAGAGAGAGAGAGAGAAAAAAGGGTTGTTTTTAAATTCAAACAACCGAGAAATTGCGGTAATTGCGAGTGATATACGAGGGTTGGCTCAGAAGGAAGGAAAATTTAACGAAAGAATGGGGATATTCACGATGATTAAATCGTTTCGCGATCGCGAAAAAATTACACAAAATTATTTTTCAACCAAGCGTTTACACTCGCTTACACCGATACGATAAATACCAACTTGAACTCCTCATATTTTATATTTGTTCGTGTAATAGACGTAAACGAACGGCCGTATCTGGCTAATTTATATTTCATATCTCAAACACGGAGAATTTCCATCCGCGTTTCGGGATTCTCTCGGGTTGAACCACCCCCTCTCGTTGTATCCGCGCCTGATGCCTACCGCCGTGAACGTGGCGCGCGTTTTCTCGATGAAAAATTAGAGCCAATATTTGCCGGCGATTGAAATAGGCGATTCGTCGAATAAATCTGGATAAATGCACTTTAGAACGAGGGGAGAGCCCCTTACACGCTTCGATGGATTATCCCGTTCGCCTACGAACCGTAGAATATTACGAAGCTAGGAAATTATGGGGAATAATCGACGGCGCAATAATATTATGGCTTACGATCGACGAATATCGGCGTATATTTCCTGATCAAATTTATACACCCGTTTTTCCACTTTGGATGTGAATTATCATCACCTTTGTATATTTCGACGCAAATATACAAAGAGGAGGAGATTCTAGGAGGAGAGGACAGTTCTTTTTTCTTCTGTCCACGAAAGAGGAAGAGATTGGAAGGAAATCCGTGACGGACAAAGTAGTATGAGGAAACATCGTAATCGTACGCGTATTATAACGACACACACGCAAATGGATATACATATTATAGATATGGAATAACTTTTTCCGATATCTGATTTTCCACTCGATTCCTCGAATAAGATTTTTTCCCGTCTGTGAACACGAATGAACGCGGTGTTTTCGAATCGATCGAGACCCGAAAGGATTTAACAAGTTTCTTTCTTTAACGAGCAATCCTCTCTCCACTCGATCAAGTAGGATTACGCGAGAACGATCGCGAACGATGTTATTATCAGATGAGAGACGAGGGACAAAGGGTGGTGGGAAATGCGCGAGCACTCTGCAAACGAACGAATCGGGGGTAGCCCGAGGAGAGGGAAGGGAGAAAGTTGAAGAAAGAAGCTCGCTTCTCCCTCTCGTTCGCCACTCTTCCGTCCACGCGTTCGTAACTAAGTACCTAATCATTAGATGTACACGAACGGTTAAACAGCGTGTTTACGGTGTCCGCATTGAAAGTGGTTTACTTGTGCGTCGTGGAAAATTTGATTCTCATCACGTAATCGGGATCCAACGTGACGTTGCATTTTCATGAAAACGCACAGCGTATTTGGGGAATATAATGGCGGGGTCGCCGGTCCACGCCGCTTTTTTCCTCCCCCTCTTCCTTCTTCCTTTTCTTCCCTTTCTCCCCTTCCCTTTTTCTTCTCCGCTCGAATAAACTCGAATAAATTTTCACGTTAACGCGTTATTCGACCCAGATAACGCGTACTCGATACGCGGAAATTGAAATATGGAACCGCGAAGGGGGGAGGGACGATGCGACGACTTTCGAGACGCAAACTTTCGAGCCTCGCAACGCACGTTTCCCTTCCGTTGTTGTTTTTCAACGCGCCGTGAAACGTGTATCGGAGCAACGGCTATTAATTACCCGTTACGGAAATGCAAATATTCCGCGATTATAACCGGCGAGAATTACGTAGCCGTCGTATTTTTCGCCCTCCCCGCGAGAGGGAATTAATCTGCCGCGGAGGGGATTGGGATCAGGTTTGCGCGGGGAGCAATTCTCCAATTATAACCGATCGTTCGAGGTTCGTTAGCCGGAGGGAGGAGAGAAAAAAGGGAAAAAAAAGGGTACAATTAGAGAGAAATTCCTATCGAAGGTTTGTGACGATCGGTCATCGGTGGAAAAAATTTATCCCGAGGGGGGATAGAGTGGAAGGGTCCCGTTGGAGAGAAAGGATAACGCGTGCCCTCGAATGTGCGCGTTTACAGAGGGGTGTATCGAAGATGAGTCGGCGGGGATAATAGAAATCCCCGACGAGGATCGTGGTGTGGCTTTTGAGAAAGGATATCTCGACAAGGGCAAAAATGCCTTTGGGAGCCGGCCTCTTTGTAACGTTGGGGGGAGGAGGGGTTTGGCGA
>NW_006263864.1:2450710-2458310 GCF_000469605.1 Apis dorsata | reverse complement strand
TCGCGCCGTGGTCGTGTGTCGCGTCGACACGGAGCGCGCGATTTTTCGAAAAATCGAGAGAGGTGGAGTGGAGAGTGGAGTGGAGAGTGGAGTGGAGTGGAGTTGGAGGAGGGAAGAGCAACGGCGGTGAGGTGAAATTGATAAGGAGGGAGGGGCCGGATCGTGAGAGTACAAAGGGATGGCGGGATCGATGCCGATGATAGACAGAGATGGGACAGAGGGGAAAAAACTGATGGAGCCGGATGGAGTCGGCGAAAGAGGAGGATATGTGGATAAATGAAGAGGATAGAGGGGACAAAGTAGCAGGAATCGAGCGAGTGGGAAAGAGTGAAATATAATTGATAGGGAGGGAAGGATGAGAGAGAGAGAGAGAGAGAGCGTGTGTATGTGTGTACTCGTATGTAAATGAAAAGGAAGGGAGACAGAGTGGTGGTGGTGGTGGGAAAAGCGTGGATGCGGTGTGTGGGAGAGGAGAGAGGAAACGTGAGCGGGATGGAGGAAGGGAGAGGAGGGTGTAATGGGTATGCATACGTGTGAGATGCGACGCAGTCCCCGGGGACTGCGTTAATTCCAGGGGACCTGATTAATCGGAAACAGGACTATCGTGCAAATAGGCGCGAGATAACCCCGTCGTCCCACCGCGTCCACCTATCTGCGAGCATGTCCTCTCTGGCTCCATAATGCATCCTGATGGTGGCTTCGATCGACCCCATTCCTAGATTTAGAGTTAAGTCCATGGTGGGTACGGGTGGAGGGCGGAGGGAGGGCGTCGGATCGCATCGATTTAATTACGATCGATCTGTCAACCCGATGACGTTGCGCAACCAATACCTGCCTTCCCCTTTTCTATCCTCGTCGTCGATATATCGTGGCCTGCCCTAAATTTCCAAAATGTGTCCAGTTCGTCATGCACCGGCTCGTTACGTTCGTCCAGGCGTCGCGTCGTTCCGCTTCACGAGTTCACGCTGTCTCATCGGCGGTGAGGAAAAGAAATTTAAAAACGGAGAAGAAGAATAAATTAACAGTTAGGAAACTGGGGATATATATATATAGGGCAGGAGTCATCTCTGATCACATTCTCGAATATTCGTGAATTAATAACTTGATGCATTTAATGCGTTCATTTACCTGATTAGTATTCAACCAATCGGGATAATGGAACGGAGGAAACGCGAAATGAAACTCTCCATGTTTATTCAATAGATAGTACGTTAGCTTCAAACCTAATAGAGGCTTGAATTAACTTGCGTTTACAAGTACTTTTACACATTTTTTAGTCGTACGACCGAAAACTGGAAAGTCTTCGTCTCTAGCGTTTCCCTGTATTTTAAAAATGTAAGGAAAAGATCAACATCGCTGCCTTTCCCGGCTCGCTTCTAATTTTTCGAGATGACCCATCTAGATTCCAATTCGTGTACGTGACTCCACTCGTTCGAGAACCAGCCGAATGTTCCGAGATACGCATCTCTGGTTGCGTTTTCGAAAACATTTACGTTCGAAAACATTCACGCGTGCACACGTTCGAAGGATGAAAAATAGATAGAGAGAAAGAGAGAGATCGCGGAAAAGGAAAAGAGAAGTTTAATTTATTCGAAACTGCAATTCGCATCGGTGGGTGCAGAGCTGTCACGGTTGTCGGGTGTGTCGCGGCTTCGGTCGAATTACGAAAATGTCTGATCCACATGCTCCAATTGCGCTCCAACCGCGTTGCTATTATCGGATACGGCATCCCTGTATCCCGATTTCCATCGGAGGAAACGCGACTTTTCCGCGCGGCCATCCACGGAATGAATAGTTTTTAATTTATCTCGCAAGCGTGGCGCACATTTTTTCCACGCGTTCTCCAAAAAGTGTTTCGTCGCTTTTCGAAAATTTTCGCGACGATTGAGAGTTTTCTTTCTTTTCCTCATTCTTCCATTTAATCTCCTCGTATCATAGAAAAACTTTGCAGGTTCCTGTGTGAAATCCACTTAACGCCACGCATCGATCGTTGCGCGTATCTGTGATATACGCAAAAGTGACTGATATACAAAAGATTCCATTTTGCCGAGAAATCATCGATATATATACGTGTATATTTGCTGGTGGGTGAAATATAGAATGTGCCAAAAAAGAATGGCAGAAATTACACGAAGGGAGAGGGGCGTTAATAGGCAAAAATTTTCGTAACCGGGGAGGGGGCTTAGCGCGTGCAAAGTCTTGCAAAATAGGAGTAATTAAAAAAGGCAGCAATTAATCGGGGAAAGGCGAAACACGAATAATTTGTAGGAATAGTAGGGGTGGTCCGTTGGAACTATTAACGCCACGAAACTTTTGTCTCGCGTTGAACTTTTAAATGCCGCGCGCTAAACGAAGCGTGTGCGCCCCGCGAATGGAGTTTCGAGTTAAATTGCCATAAATAAACGTCTTGGCTCTGGCTATGTTCACACTGGCGAATTAAGTGACGCGGTGCAATGAGAGAGAGAGAAACGCGAGGGGGGAAAAGGGAGGAAAGTCGCGGACAAAAGGTATAAAAGAATCGAGCCTATAGCGCAAAACCTCCCACGCCCTCGGCCTCCTCCTCCTCCTCCTCCTCCTCCTCACCTCCCCCTCTGCGAGTTTCGCGTCCATCCAGTTCGCTCTCTTTAATTATATTCGAAGCAATTAACGATGGATAGCGCATAATGAACAATATCTGCGGCCAGACTGTATTTACGACGTGATGGCCGCACTTTGTATGCGTGCCATATTTTATCCTACAATTGAAAATAATTTACGGTGGCCGCCGTGCAGCTTGTAATTAGAATGCAAAATGAGACGGAATGCGCGGGGGCAAAACTGCCTAAAATGCAGTTCGCCAACGCGATTCGTCCCGGTCGAAATTAGAATGACGTTTTAGCACGGCGAACAAATTGCAGAATTCGCGGGACTCTCGGGCACGTCCGCAACTATTCACCGTTGGCCGCGTTTTATTGGCTCATTTTAAAGGTTACCTCGTACGGTTGAATCATTTATACCGGGAGGGGAGAAGAGAAAGAAGGGGGAAAAAAAAAAGAAAAAGAAAAAGATAGAGTTTGTGAAAAAGTGAAAGGCTTTTTTTTTTTTTTTTTTTTTTTTTTGTAAACGAGCGCTTGAATGTATTTTAGCAAACTAGACGCCAGGAACTGTGCACGTTTTAGATGAATAGACGTTGCCACCCGAACAACGCTAGTTTCCAAAGTTTCGCGAATCATTGCGAGTTTTCAATGACACGATCTTATCTTTTTTTTTTTTTTTCATGTTGGTAACTTTCGAACGACCTTGCGTCATATTTAGAATCATCGAATCACCTTTCGCTTTTCAAATTAGACGATAAAAATGCTCGACGAAAATTCCTCACGTTCGCGCGTTTAATTCGTCGCGGAGAGACGTTAACCGAAGAAATTAGTCGTACTTTAACTCGACGGCGTGAACAATGACGTGGACAATGACCCTTATAATAGCTCCTACATTTCTGTGTCGGGTAGACGGAGAGGAGGGGGGATTGAAAAGTTGCACGACGAAGGTGCAACGATTATTTTTACCCTCCCCCAAGTCGTTTAGCTTATTTCTACCTTTCGTCAACTCGGTCGAATCGACGGGGAGCATTGTTTTTTTTTTTTTTTTTTTTTTTTTTTTTTTTTCTTTTGTACGACTTAGATCTTAGATCTTGGACGACTCGCGGCGATTTTTATTTTCCCCGCGGCTAAGCTGAGAATTGTTTGGGGATCGGTGTATAACCCTTTGGTCTCGCCTTTGTCTGATCCCTTGGTGGACCTCCCTCCTCCATGATCCCTTCCTCTCTACGTTACGCCCAGCACCCTCTAATACGTCGAGAGCCGTGCCGTTTCGTCGTCTGCACCTCTGGCGAGACTCGCCTCTCTCGGTCTCCCCGATCGATATTCCATTGTATCGAAGCATTGAAGTATCGTGAAGAGTTTCACTGGCTCGTAACGACATCGATGCTATTATGCTAATTCAGCGCGTTGGCGAAGTGCGGGAGTTGTGGGCTGGTGAGTGATAAGCAACGAACACCTGGCCGTGGAAAGAAGAGGAGTGTGTAGCCTGTGTCCCGGTGTATACACGCTGTCTCGTCGCCGTGCATCGAGCGGAATCGCGCTGGCTAGGCTCGTTTGCTGCTTGGGTAAAAAAAAGAAAAGAAAAAAAGAAGAAAGAAAGAAAAAAAAGGAAAAAAAAGCTCGCGTGGCAATCGCGACATTCGTGATTAATTTCCCAGAAAAATAGAACGAGGGAGGCGACGACGGCGCAGGTGTCTGGTTAATTCTTTTGTCTCTCGAATCCGATGCTCGATCGATGCATCTGAATTGTACGGCACGGCTCTATACCGATTTATACCTGATTTATCGTCATATTTATTGACATCGTTCCATCGACGCCAGAAGAAGAAATTATTGACTACAATCGAAGAATTATTGCTATCCGATATTGCGTATCCCCTATCTTTCCTACTTTTATTCTTTTTCCTTTTCCTTTCTTTTTTTTTTTCCCCCCTTCCCCTTTTCGTCTTTCACGCAACTTTTCTTCTTACAACGAAGAAGAGGGATCTCGTTCAGTCAGATTTCGTCGATAAGCGAAGACTCGCCTGTTTCCTTTTGATCCCGAATCGATGGATAGAATCGCAACGGAAGAATGGTGGCACGCGACAGCCGGAAGGGGATATCCTTGGAATTGCGGCGAGTTAGCAAGGCATTAATCGCAGAGGCTAACTCGGCTAAGAAGCGGATTAAGAAAGTTACTCCGGCATCGAAGGAACTTGGCCAGCCACTATCCTCTGTTAAGCAGTTTACGGTGAAGCGATCCTGCGATGTTGTCAAATGCTTTCTTCGTTGGTGCACCATCGACCTTCTCTTTCTTCCCTTTTTCCCTTTCTTCTTTCTTTCTTTCTTTCTTTCTTTTTTTTCTCTCGTTCGCTTCTCAAGACGCTTCTCCTCCTCCCCTGGAACTGAGAATCGTAAGAAGGGCTCAACCGTATTACCTTGCCGCGAGCCCATTTCCCGTTCACTGTTTCAATTATCCGGTAGCTCGGCTAATTGCATTTTGCGCTTCATTCTCCCTCCGACGAATCGATTTTACTTCTATTTTTTTCCTATCTCGATCTTTTCTTTTCCTTTTTTTTTTTTTTTCCGAGCAACATATTTACGTTCCAATCGCGACATCCTACGATGCCCTTTTTTTTTTATATTTAATCGACAAAATCGTCATCGATAAGCCGTAAAGAAGACGAGACGATACATCATCCTTCCGTTTCGTCAATTAACGAGCGGACGTCTGGCGTCGAGCTCGTTGAAAAAAATTAGTTTTTCGTTCACGAGGTTAGACGGTTAGGTTGCTCTATTCGAGGAGTTGGAAATTGGTCTGATTGGCAGCTCGGTGGAACTGCTCGAAATTGCATATTGTATCCCGCGCCACTCGTTAAATACCCTCGTTGGGAACTGGAATTTTAAACGATTTTTTGAAAATTCAGCGAATTAGGGGCGACCAACTTCCAACGTGGTTCGCACAGTTAGTTTAAAACTCGATCCGAAAATAAGCGTCGGATAATGTAGAAGGATCGAGTGGAAAAATACCGGTCACTCGATGGCAGTTTAATTTCGTGAATTCCTCCTGATAAATTCGATTCGACGCGCACCAATGATCTATATACGTATCTCGATCGAATTACGAATTCTTCGAACAAAAGATCGTGGCGAAGAAAAGAAGAGAGAACAATTCGTGTATTAGAAAATACGAGTATAACTGTCGGATAACTGTTCGGCGTAAGCTGCTTATGGTAACGATCGGGTCAACGATTCGACCTCCCCCTCCTCCTTCCTTCGAGAGGAACGAGTTAAGAAGAAACGCGTGCAGCCGCAAAATACGTCAAGATCTCCCTCCCTCTTTCCCTCCCTTCTTATTACGATCCATTTACGGCGGAGTCTCGCGATATTAAGAATCGTGGAATCGATCGAGGAAGACGACGATGATATAGGAATGGTTGATTGCCGCGTACCCACTGGTGCTGATTGCACGTACGAGAACGCGCACGATCGTGGAAGCAAGGCGTGGAGCAAGGCGGAAGGCACGGATCCATGGAATTGTCAGCCATTCCAGACCCCAGGGATTAACTCGCCCAGGAATGCATTCCTCCTTTCTCTGTCCCCTCGATAATCCGTCTTCGTCCCTCTCTTCCTCTTCCTCCTCTCTCTGTCATCCTCCGCCGCCTTCTCCCTTCCTCCCTCCCTCTCTTTCGCATTCATTCACCTTTCTCCTTCGATTTTCTCGCCTCGTCCTTCCTCGGCGATGAGGGGAGATGAGGGGAGGGGGTAGGAAGCACTCGCAGTCATTTTCTCCATTTTGCGATTCGATTTCCGCCGATATTGCTCCCGTCTCGCTAGATTCTTCCATTCGTACGGATGAAGACGCTGCCGACGAGGGAAATATATTCATCCGCGTCGTGAAGAAAGAGACGAGGAGAGGAGGAAATGGAATGGTTAGGGGCGATGAGAAAGCAAGAAAGAGAGAGCTCCGAGCTATATATAAAGCCCTCTCCATGGCACGGCCAACTAATTTCATCGCCTTCGCGATTTCTTCCTCTTCGTCTTTCTTCCTTTCTCTCGCTCAAATCGACGATCACCCTCCGCGATCAACATGCTCCACGATGCGCGCATAATGTGTCAACCTTACGTGATCGAAGATCGGGCCATCGACGTTTGGTCGAAGCGACGAGATGCCGACACGGTACATAATGCGGTGGAAAAAAAAAAGAAAAAAAAAAAAAAAAAAAAAAAAAAAAAAAAAAAAAAAAAGGAGATGATAATCGAACGACCCGGAAGTCGCGCCTGTCACAAAAGTCGGAGAACGCGATTCCGCATAGTGGCGTTGTCGCGTGTCGAAAGTCTGCGCCCCGTGATTGTCACGCGTCAGCATTTTCCAACGATCGCCGTTCCTGTTTCCCTGCTTTTGCCACTGTTACGTACAATATATATATATATATATATATATAGTTGGCCCACCAAATTCATCGCGTTTCGAACGTTCGACATTTCCATCGGATCGGTTTCACGGATTTCGTTAACGTTAAAGCCACGAAACCTTGATTTACGACGCGTTCGCTAATTTTCGCGAAAATCTCGACAAACGTTCCTTGTTTCCCTCCATAAAAAAGTAAATCCTTAACCGCATTATTTACAATTTAAAATTTTCCAGGGAAACGAAATTTCCGCTTCCACACGAGAGACGCGTCCGCGCTTTTGCGTCGCGGGATAATTTAACCAAATTAAAAGAAAGAGAGAGATGAAAAAGATGGACCGAGATATAGCGAAAAAGAGAGAGAGAAAGCGTTTGGTTTTAAATCACTCGTGTCCCATCGATCGAGCATCGTTGACACGGGGGGGAGGGGGTTAAAAAAGACTGTCGGCGACGAAGTGATCTATCGTTCAATTTGCCCCATAATTCGAGCGTGTATCTGGCCCGAGTGTTGTCGTTGCCGCGTTTCTTCCGCGAGTCACACGATCGAGTCGAGATCGAAACGAAATCTAGCATTTCGAAGTCGATGGCTTCGTCACGGATTGATCCGTCTCGCTTTATCCGCTCGTCGATTACG
>NW_006263864.1:2449457-2450490 GCF_000469605.1 Apis dorsata | reverse complement strand
GGGGATGGGTTGCGTGCGCGCGTGGGTGGGCACACGCAGGTGTGCGCGCACCCACACCCGTCACGGGTCGAGCAACAACCATCGTCGGCGTACAATATCGTGCGCGCGTATGCGTGTATAGCAGGAGAAACCAATCGGACCGCGCGTTGCAGCGAAGTCACAGCGTGATTGGTACGGTATTGTGCGCCATAACCAACGGTGAAATTAACCATGATCCAGATCAAACGATCCTAACGGTGTGCGCGTGGCAAAATCCAGTGTCTCTCTCTCTCTCTCTCTCTCTCTCTCTCTCCCTCTCTCTCTCTCTCTCTCTCTCTCCGAGTATCGCGCCACTGCATTGCAGCTAACTTGGCCCACAGCGCGTATGCGAAATATATTCGTATTTATGTAGGCGATTAAGTCGGATTAGCCGAGCGGAACGCAAGGATAATCGCGATCCGCGCTCCTATCGATCGTAAACGGCGGCGGAACTGGCTGCTTGTTCCAGCGAGCTGCCGTTTCCAATTAATAACGAAATGATCGAAACTGGTCCTGATCCATATAACGATTCCACGAATCTTACGAAACCGACTTGAACGGAACTTGTGCAATTCGAAGAAGAAGCTACGTCGCTCTTCTCCGGATTGGCGGAGAGAAAGTCGAGTGGAATCGCGCGGAAACTTTGGACGTTTATACACCGATCTCACTGTACATCTGTTCTATGTACGCGTGTACACGGCGAGGCTTTCGAGTTCGCAAGAGACGGAGTAATCGGTGTTGAAGCATTAACGACGATCGCCTCCCCTCGAAATTCAAGTTGAAGAGCTCGACCGCAATCCCTCCCTCGAAAATCGATCCGAAAATCCGATGGCCGAGGATCCATCGTTTCGTTCCTCGAGATGCTCTTAAATTACACCTGACCGAGGAAAGGA
Source organism: Apis dorsata (assembly GCF_000469605.1). NCBI lineage: Eukaryota > Metazoa > Arthropoda > Insecta > Hymenoptera > Apidae > Apis > Apis dorsata. The sequence goes on along the minus strand of NW_006263864.1, from coordinate 2,449,579 downwards.
CCTCGATCTAATTAGAATTAGACCTCCTCGAATTCCTCGCCCCGAACCGGATGGTTTAACGAGCGTGGGACGAGGTATCGATTTCCCCGATTCCCAGTCGAATTCCCTCGCGTTATCGGGAT
>NW_006263864.1:2446974-2449137 GCF_000469605.1 Apis dorsata | reverse complement strand
GCGGCTCTTGGAGGAGGGAGGCGAGGGGGAGAGTCACGGTCGGAGAAGCGTCCGTGCCAGGTCGGTTAATTCGTGAGTGACGCTCGGGTTCTCATCCGTGCGCCGGATGATAATGCAGGACCGGTGCAGCGTGACAGCGGGTCTGTAATTAATCAGAAGGTTACGTACGCGAGAATACAGGGCTGGTCCCGGAATAACAGTCGGTGGCACGGCGCGCAACGTTTGCACAGTCGATGCGCGGGTGCATGCGGGTCCATGTGACGCGCATACTCGCGCGGCAACCGGATATCCCGGATATCACGAGAAGAGAGGAGAGAGAGAGAGAGAGAGAGAGTGTGTGTAAACGCGGCATAAATGGCGCCGGTGCATAATCGTAGAGACGTATCGCGCGGATGAAAGGTGGCCGCGTAATCGTCGCGTAATGGAAATGCATCGAGGGTCGATCGCCAGTTTCCAAACGACTTTCGAATCGCGACTCGTTTGCTTCTTTTCTGGATATTTCCTCTGGCATTCGTTCGGTCAGAATGCGCCGTTGACCCGAATATTTGTCGAATACTTTGTTCCCCGCGTATTTCTCGACTCTCGTTTTCCTCCGAACGAAGCGAAGGAGGGAGTCTCGGCCGAGCATTTTCGTGTTGCTTCGAAATTTTTAGAATGCGATACGCGCGAGGAAGTGGAAAGTGCTTTTTCGCTTTTCTCTCTCTCTCCTTTCTGTTTTTTTTTTTTTTTTTTACCAACGGAACGTAAAAAAAGTTAAAGGAACTCCGCGATACCCGCTTAACATTCCGACCACCGAAGTATAAACATTTTCGTTTGGGAAAGGTATTCGAGGATATTCGAAAACAGAGGAAACGTTTCAACGCGAAGTGCGTGCGATACATTTGAGCGCGCATTGAACAGCGGGAGCACGGAAACGCGACACGGCCGTTCGATGCGGGGCGGCGTCCCTTCCGAACGGAATAAGGGAATCGACGAACGACCGTAGAGAATTCGCGACGCAATGCCGAAGTCGAATGCGAAACGCGACGAATCGACGACTTCCCTTCCCGCGTCGAGATCGACTCTCGAAGAACTCGTGACGAGATTGCGCAATATTTGGAATTTTCCGTGATCCTCTGTAAACGAACGCACATCGGCAAATAGTTGCGTGGCTGAAAAGAGAGATATTGCTCGTAATTGCGGCAACCGCGTATAATTGTCTCTGGCAGCCTGGTTATCCGCCGATTACGCAACACCGATTCGCAGGTGTACCGACGCAACGTCGAGTTTTCCCGCCTCTCCTGTTACGCAATCATCCCGATTGGCCCGAAGAAGAGGAAAATTTTCCTTTACGTTCGCTTCTCGAGATCACCTCGAGTGAATTTTCGAGAGCCGAAAAAAGAGAGAAAAATCTGGGAAATCACGATCCACGATGGAAGGAAATTTGTTGCGAATCGCGAGCGAATGTTTCGCTCGTACGTAGCGAAATTAACCCTCGCTCGCCCGAGGCTTGGGGTAACTGCAAACAAGTTTTAGCGCCGAATTTCACCGTGATTAATTAAGCCGTGTTCAATCCCGTTCCTCGAACCCGCGCATTATGCGCCCTGTTATGCGCGTGGCAGTGGATGGCTCGCCGACCGAGAGTTGAATTTCATTGCCTCTCGACAATGCGTCTCGCTCTCCAACCTCTCCACGAATATCTTGTTTAACGTTCCTCGAACCCACACGATCTTCATACGTATAGTTTCCAACGACTGTACTCGCATACTTGAAGTTATACTCGCCAATGTAAAAAGTTAAAAAGTCAAGAAAAACGAGCGATAATCATTTTCAACGACAGAAGTCTCGATACGAGACTTATTACCATTTCGTCCGTTAAATTTGGCAGTTGACCTATCGAGCGTGGATACCTATTGAGCGTTGTGTTTCGGGGAATTCGGTCAGCTCGAAACGAGGGAATGAAACGGAGGGGTTGAAGTCTCTACTATCGAGTATCGATGTGCGCGAAACTCGATCGGTGCGATATAAAGGGCAGTTGGTCAAACGCGTTCACCGAAATACAGGGCAGTTACGTGCGATTCGGGATCGCGCCCTCGAGAGGAGGGTATATTTTTTTCCTCGCCGATAATTTCGCCGTTTCTTTCGCAGGCGGTGATATCGTGATATATATATATATATATATAT
>NW_006263864.1:2443684-2446808 GCF_000469605.1 Apis dorsata | reverse complement strand
AATAAAAAAAAAAAAAAAAAAGATGGAAACGAGAGAAAAAAAAAGAAGGAAGCTGTGCATTTACGAGAAGCGAGCGTTCGCGTCCATTGTACGCGTCCACGTGAAACGATAAAAACGCGATGACGCGGAATTACGCAACCTGTATTCCTCTCCTCCCTCTCCTCACCCCCCTCGTTTCGCCATTTCGTTTCCTGCGATTATCTGGACGCATCGCGCGAACGTTCGACGCCTCGTTTCGTCCCCGCACCCTTAATGAGGGGCATATTCTCGTCGTGTATGTAGACCGTGTTTTTTTTTTCTCTCCGATCGTCCCCCCTGCGTAACACGTGTACGCGCGTGCTCGAGAGTATATCGCTCGTAACGAGATTGAACGCGTTTCGTTGAAAGCTGTACAAGGGGATTTCAAGTGACGGGCTACAAATATGATTGCACGGGTTGCACGGTGACCGTGTTACGGATTCCTAGGTCAAATACACTGGTGGTGCTTCCATATGTGTGCATATATATATATATAGAAAAATGGAATGAAATAGAAAGGGAAAAGGGGAAGAGAAAGATGTAAAAGAACAATTTTATTAATTCGGCGGGGATTCGGAACGTGTCGATAATTTCCGTTCGATTGTTCGTTTCCTCCTTGTTCTCCTTTCTGCGAATTATTTATCTTGCATTTTAATTCGTTCGATTCGTGGATTTGGACGCGTTGAACAATAATTAGACGGAACGGTATGAGCGCGATTGGAGACGGATGAAACATGCTTGGCAGGCTTACTTATGGAAATGCGGTGTTGCAGAATTGATCGACTCTTTGTTGAATTACGTGATTCTCAGCCCGCTAATTGGATCGTGCGTCGAGGCTCGTGCTTTTGTTCGATTCCTATTGAAGAGATTCAACGCTGCGACAATAAGCGGATACGGTCGAATGCACAAACAATTTCGATTTACGATATCGTCTCTTTATTTCTTCAGACTTCCTTTCTTCGTAATAATGATCTTCTTACCCCAATAATACCCCTCCGTAAGAGAAAGGGGCCATCTTTTCGATCCGTGAAATCCTATCCTCTCTAATTAACGCGCGAACGAAACTGTTCGAATTAATATTCATAATGGCGAAAAATCGTTCGAATCATCGTTAAAAGTGTGAAACTCAAAGAGGTATCAAAGAGGATACCACGTTTACCACGATGCGTTATTACATTCGTCCGTAACACCGGAATCGGCAAAGCGATTGGACACGGGGAAAATCAGAGAAAGCTACTCGTTATCGAGTTAAACGGAGAATCTCTATCGAATTTATCCGTAAACAAGAAGAACGACGAGCAGAATTTTCCTTTACGCGAGCACAGTTCCCCTTAATAACCGTTTTACGGCGGCCCTCACTGTCAGCGACAAACTGCGTTATACGCGTACTAATTTAACCTTATTTTCCATCGTCGTCGTTCGACGAGCGCGAACGTTCGCTCGAGGAGGAAAGAGGGAGGAGACACATCCCCCCACACTCTCTTCCCGGGGTGGAGGGGAAGGGGAGGCAGATGCACACGATACACGCTGCGCCCTGCGATATATACAGTTATAGCCCGTATTGCTGCACGTATAAACGCGACGAAGGTAGATGGCGACGCTGTGCATAGCTGTGAATCGGCGGTGGCGCAGGTGTATCGCGCGCAGGAAGCGGGGAACATAAACGTCTTTCCGGCGCATACACACGCGTTCGCTACGTGGAACTGGATGGACGGCGGTGTACTACACCGACGCAACTTCGTGGCGAATGAACCACCCGAACTACGCCGTATTCCGTATTCCGTATTCCACGTATTCGCCAACGCCCATAGTGGTTTCGCGTTGTATCGAAATTCGAATTCCGCTTATGGAATCGCGGTTGTTCTCGCGTGCGCTCTTATGTGAATATATATATATATATATATAGTACTCGCGAGTCGTAGGTTTGGTCGGCGAATCGAAAAGAAATTCGGGTGATATCGTGTGAAAATTTCGCGGACAACTGCATCGGGTGGAGGGTGCTCTATCTGATTTGGCAGGGATGAAAACAGGGGCTTGAGAGCGTAGATATATATATATATAAAGAGAGAGAGAAAGAGAGAGGAGTTGTGGAAAGGAAACGAGAGGAGAAACGAGAGAGGAAACGGTTGGGGAGGAAATGATACGAGCGAGGGGGAGTGGTAAATGTTGCAATCGGAACGCGATGCGGTGAAAGGCGACGTTTCGCGCGCCATTCAATGGACGTGGATGCGCGTACGTGCGCGTTTTATCGTTCAAGGAAAGATGGGTCTGTTATCATTATTTGACTACCCTCAAAATGGTTTTGTTATCCCTTCTTTTGTCGTCGCTTCATCGAAGACGCGTGTTGGGTATGGAATGATGGTTTCCTAGCGCGGAAATCCATCGATTTTTTCTTTTTTTTTTTTTTTTTTTTTTTTTTTTTTGAAAGTGAAATTTTTACGACGAATTAAAACGTTCCATCGAGTCTTTCAAATAGTCGAAAGGATACTTTTCATATTGCATATCTCTTATACAGCGCGAGACGAAACTTGCCGCATTTGCCCGCATGAATGCAAATGATTTGGCGCGCGGATCGTAATAACTGACAAGACGAAGATCGAATATGATCGATCTCGCTGTTATTGGCTGCATCGTCCGTTTACCGCAACCAACCGTTTACCACATACTATAAATATATGTATACATATATGTGGATATATGCATTTTAGAATATAAACTGGTTACATACCACAGATGCGCAAGAAAATATCGAGGAAGTTGCAAAGCGACTGCTCGAGAGCTTACTTTCGTGAAAAGAGAATATCGGGAAACCAATTGTTTCTTTATCCGGTCGAATATCCTTATTGATTCGATTCGCTTTTGGATGAATTATTCGTTTAGAGAAGAATGGCGTAACCCTCTTTTGATATATATATATATGTTTCGTCCGTATTTTATTTAGATATATCGTTTTTAAGATCGACATTGGGAGTATTGGACGATTGATCGCCTTTCGGTTGTTTTTTTCTATCTATTCGCAAAACGAAGTCTCCATTCTCAATTTGTCATAAAACTACGACGAGGAAACGAGAAACAAACGAAATATTTTAATCAAACTATTCTCTAT
>NW_006263864.1:2440655-2443254 GCF_000469605.1 Apis dorsata | reverse complement strand
TATATATATATATATACGTACACGAATCTATGTACACAAATTTATCGAACAAGCGACACGATTCATCGTTCTTATACTCGGCGATACAACGTGTATCCTCCCCGAATTTTCGTCACGGACCACCAACAATCATCCCCTTGGGATAAATTCAATTTCACAGAAATTAACGCGAGAGAATCTCGGCCGTTAACTCGACGAATTCCGTCTTCCCTCGAAGGTCTCTCGATTTTCCGCCCCGTTTCGAACGCTTTCGATCTCTAAACGGAGGACGCGGCGCGATCCATGTTGCAGGGCGGGGAGTGGTGCTGGACAGTCAGGGGCCTGTGCTGATCTCGGAGCCACGCTCCTCGGTCGAATTCTCGAACGAGACCGGGGCCATGATCCATTGCTCGGCCCAGGGCAGCCCGTTGCCGAGGATTGATTGGCTTATGGGGGACGAGTCGCCTGTCCTCCCTATACCTCACATACGCGAGATGCTGGTCAACGGTTCCATGTACTTTTTGCCGTTCGGAGCGGAGACCTACCGACACGACGTCCACTCGGCCGTCTACAGATGTCAAGCCTCGAACAGCGTCGGTAGGGTATTGGGCCGTGAAATCACGGTAAAGGCCGGTGAGTACCTTTATTTCTTCACTTCCGACCGATTGACTTCTTTCGCCTCCCCTCCCACTTTTTCCTCTCCACTAGTCGTTTCCTTTTACTTTCACTAGCTATGATTCTTCTTATTCTTGTTTTCTTGGTATGTTTCTTTTTTTCCCCTCCCTTCCTTCTTTTTTTTTAATGCAAATTTCGCACGAAATAGCGCACGAGAATAACGAGCACGCTTATTTCCCGCGATATCGGTAAGCGACCATCGTTTGCCACTATTCGCAGGGAAGTGCAAAATCGTTTGGACAAAGATCCTCCTCCTCCTCCTCCTCCTCTCAGTAGGGTAGAGAAACCGCGATGGAGTAATCTGAGGAAAAATTGCCGGAGAATGTTTCCGGGAGAGTATCGTGGCTCGCAATTACGCCATTGAACGAGCCATCCCTCCTCTCTTGCCTACGAGTTTAGCGAGTCATGTTCCATCGGTGTCGGCCGGTGGACATTTATACGCGCCTCGATTCCGTTTTTCTCACCCTTCAACTATTTCAACGTACCACTTCCAGCCAGATAATCGCGGAATTTTTTTCGGGAGTACGTTAATCGCGTTATCTCACGCCGTAGATATCGATCCTTTTTTCGCAACGAGAAGCAGAGGAATGATCGAAAGAGGGCGGCGCTCACTGCCAAGATCGTGATCCGATCTTTTCATCTCCTTGTTTCCTTGGAGACGCGGTGGAGGCGGACAAAATGGACAAGGAGAAACGCGAAAACTCGAGGCGAAAGGAAAGATTTCGTTCCCTTTGCTTTTTTTGGGGAGGGGCGAAATCGAGGGACCTAAGTCAAAATCACTTATCGCGTTCACCGGCACGTGAATGGAGGGAATTTCTGGAAAGAATCGCGCGGAGTTGCATTCTGCGCGACGATGGAGAGAAGGGGGTGTAGATTGTACGTGAGAGGCGGAGAACGAGGACGCGAGAGGGAGGCACTAATTACCGAAAGCACGGGTCGCAGACTGAGGTTGAAAAGCGGCGTTGTTCGCGAGCAGAATAACGTCTCTGTAATAGAAAATGCGTAGTGCATTATATTGTTATTGGAGTTAACGACGAGGAGAGGCTCGTGCTCGAGGATATCTGGATCCGTAAGCTGTTCAGCTTTCGCCGTTCCTCTTGTGTGAATATCGATGTCTGGGTAAAAAACCGGTAGAATTTAAACAATAATCGCGCTGAAAACGACCAACCAAGAACCAAGTCGAATCCGTATATAAATTCTCGGGAATCCAAGTTCTTTTTTTTTTGTTCTTTCCTCCTTTCTTTTCCCCGTCCCTCTCCCTTTTTACCTTTTACTTTGACATTTTCCTTCTGATTATGCAACTTACCTTTTTCTCCCTCCCTTTTTTTTTTTTTATTTCATTACGTTACTCCGCGAAAAGGCGAGAGAGGATTGTTAACGCCATTATCGTTCCTTTCCTCGGAAAGCTGACGTCACAACCTTTTCTTTTTTTTTTTTCAGTCGTGCGTCAAAAGTACGAGGTTCAAGTGCGAGACGCCTACGTCCTACCTGGAAATACCGGTGTGCTCAGGTGCGAAATACCGACTTTCGTTAAGGAATACGTGGCAGTCACGTCCTGGGTTCGAGATTCTGCCTACAACATCTTTCCAACGCCGAAAAGCGGTGAGTCGAAATATCGCGATAAATTTGCCAGGTTCCTAAGAACCTAAGTTTTTAAAAACGATCAATTCGTTTTTTTTGTCAGAAATATCCTATTTTTACCCTTTGAATTTTTATTTTTATTCATTTTTATCTTTTTCTTCTTCCAATTTTAACCATTTCGATTTATAATTGATGGAACTCGTTAACGCGAATGATGTTCACCGTCCAATTGAGATGGTTCAACGGACAACTAATTCACGCATCATCGATATCGAGACAATGGTGGAACGTAGGAACAAAGGGATATTTTCTCGGGACGGAATAAAAGCGATTCGGCACGCGTTCGAAAAGGGCCCTTATCGTA
>NW_006263864.1:2434674-2440270 GCF_000469605.1 Apis dorsata | reverse complement strand
GCCCTCCCCCCGCGCTACTGTGAAGAGGGACGTAAAAATGGCGTACCGATAAAAACGTAGGAGTCTGATAAATTGGAGCCACTTTTTGCCCGCTTTTTCCCCTTTCCCCGTCGTTTGTGTACCGCGACCGAACACGCGCGCGAAGCAAAAAGCCCCACCGCATGTGCACACACGCTGATATAAGCCGCTCTGGTCAATATCCGAGTTAATTAGAGTCTGAGGGGGCCATTCGAGTATCCGCGTATATACGCATTAACGTGTGGCCGCCCCCTTCCTGCACATCCTAAGCCCCGTATGAATTGTGCGGTGTATTACACGTGGGAAAGAAAAAAGAGGGATGGGGAGGGAGAGGAGGGAGGGACTTCGTCCCATAGCGCAATATGCAAGAATTTTTACGAGTGAACGCGAATGAACGTACGGGAAAGATTCGAAAAGGATCCAAATCGCGAACAATAGTTTTTTTTTTTTTTCAAACTCGTTCTTTGGGATCGGTTGACGACGATAGTTGGAACCTCTTAGACGAAAGAGAGAGAGAGAGAGAGAAGGAGAATCACGAAATTACGTAGTAAACGAAGGAAGTTTGAACGAAAGGAGAAAAGCTGTTCGTTTGATCACAAACGAGCGCTGATTGAATGCGATTCCCGTTAAATTTTACGACTTTTATCTCATCTCTTCTCTCTCAACTTCTCTCTAATCCCTCCCGTCGTAATCGTAATGCGTTGCATCGTGGCAGAAATTACCAGTTTGACGCATAATTGTTTGCCGAAAGTAAAGTTTAGTTCAGAGAAATAACGCGCGTTTAATATCTCTTCCGTCCTTTCTCGCTGTTTTTTCTTTCTTTTTTTTCACCCTTTAATTCGTATCTTTTTTTTCTCTCTCGTTCCTTATCCCTTCGAGTCTTCCTCGACTCGTTTTCGAAGGTTCCGCTGAAAACTCGATAGTTTACTCGCCTCTGCCGTCGTTCCCTCTCGAACGGATTATACCGAATAAACGAGAAGTTTCTCGCGTCGACTGATCTGCACGCGACTAAAAACTTTTCCGAGTGATTCGTTTCCCATTCAGACGCGACCGTCTCCTCTCTTCCCACGCCCTTCCATTTCCTCTTCCATCGTAAGATTGGATTTTCCTTGCCCAGACGTCGCCCCCTACGACGATACGATCGCGCTATTCGATTCAATCCTGACGTTTGCCGTCAGAGAAGTTGGTCAAACTGGTCGACAATGCGCGCAATTAGACTCTCGTTGCACGAAGTGATAAATATGTAATAATATTCCGAGGAATTAAATAATTATCGGTTAATAGGAAAGAAACGTTTGTCTCGCCTCTTATAAACAGGAATGACGTTCGTGGAATGATAGCTGTTTAGATTTCGAGTGGATTTTGGAAAATGGAAATTGCTCGAGTACGGAGAGTGGAGAGTTTTAAGAGCGGTGGCGGAAATTCGGAATTTCGGTCGAAGTTGGACGAGAGAGTATGAAGGAGAGTTTTGTAGTTAGAAATCGGTCTCGCGATACGAAGGTTATAGTTCGAAATACAGACGTGCTACTCCGTCGAGTCTTATCCGTGTCTCTCTGATACTCAGACTCTCTTTGCTCGACAACAATTTCCTAGTGGAGGAGAAATTTGACGAGGATCTAGCTACTTGGGTTATAATAGACCGGTTCGACAAATTCGAACGATATCCTTTAATAAAGGAGGAGCTCCTCTCTAATCGATTCTTCCTATTCTTTCTTCGAGTATTCTTCTTTTTTTCTTTTATCGACGTTACTCGATAAAAAAAACTGGTTAATACAACATTTCTCGAAACGTATCACGATTACATTGGATATATAAGGTGGAGATTCGAGGAATAAAAATTAGGGGAAATATCTCCTCGAAGCATCGTTTCTCGATTATATCCCGAGACCAGGTCACGAAATATCGACCACTAGTCGCGACTTTAATAATTCTTTCGCGATGTCAGAAAGTCGTGATAAGATTTCTCCGCCCCGGTCCCCTTTCGATAGAAGCGTGCAACTCTCTTCACCGATTCTCGATTTTCTTCACCGCTCTTGATTTATTCGTTGCATCGAAATGCATCTATTTTCAGCCTCGTTCGAGAGGAGCTCGTCGAGGATCAAGGATCAAGGTTCAATTTTTATCGATTTCGTTCGTTAATTCAACGCAACGATTTTCGACGTACGTATTCCCTGTACGGTGAGAGAGAAAGAGAGATAGAGAGAGTATCGACGAGGGTCTCTCCTCGAGGATTAAAGTGCAGCGAACATCGGGGGCATGTAGATGCAGATAGTCGAGAGACTACAGTGCAGCTCAAACACGGCGTCCGGCCACAATGCAAATTCGCCTCGGGAGGGAGGGCTGATCTCCCAACTATCTTTTGCCAGTGTACCCTTCCTTCCCTGACCCTGCTTTCCTCCATTTCCACTGTCCAATGAGAATTGTCTATCCCTTTTTTATTTTGTTTTTTTTTTCTTTTTTTGAAGAGCTTCCTCCTCCCCTTCGACACCGTATTCGTCCTATTTCATTCACCGTTGATTCGCTTGTCGTCCATGCATCCCGACGATCGTTCGATTTAAATGGATCCCGCGCAGAAAGCACTTACATCGGGATAATTATCGAGACGGAGTCAGGCGAGTTAGTTAGTGGGGAGGGAAGAATTGTACGAATTCTGTGTGTCGTTCTTTGTCCTCATCGATCATTTTCGTCGTCAAAGTTTTTCAAGCTAAACTGTTTTTGTTTTCTCTCTCTCTCTCTTTTCTTCGACGTCTCGAAGGAAGGTTTTAACCGAAGAAAAATGTTGTTATCCGATTCAGATTTCACACCGCGTAAATCGAAGGGAAAACAGTTCATGACGTTCGGTGTTTGTACGCGGCGTGCAAGCCTGAAGCTACGCCGGAACGATATCGCAGTGATAACACCTCCCGGCTGTTTTCATTCACAGCACTCGTCGGTTCAGAGACTTTCGCGACTGCTAGACAAACCTCGAAAGTTACTCGTTTGTAAGCTTTTCCGCCCAAATCCGGGCTTGACACTTCTTCATTCTTAATACGCCGATTGATCAATTTTTCTTCGTTTCTTTTTCTCTCTCTCTCTCTCTCTCTCTCTCTCTCTCTCTCTCTCTTTCTCTTTCTCTTAAATTCTTTTAAATATCTATTCCCATTAATTAGTTATTATTTATATAGCGTACTAAATTTCATTACGAAAAGAATTGGCAAACGTGGCAAATTTTCGCTTCCTCTTCTTTTCCGGGATTCGGGTTCACTTAGGCGACTTTACGACAAATTTTTCAGCGGGGATCTCGTGGAGGATCGCAGCCGGTAAATAGCCGATGACAGTTTGCAGTTCGAACAGCTTAAAACGAAAGTTTTTCCATGGCGAGGGTCGGGTCTTTCCGGAGGGGGGAGGGGAAAAGTTTGCCAGAATCGTGGAGGAATAACAGGGTCGCGCGAAAAACGAACGCGTCGCCTAAGAGATATCGATTTTATCGCTCACGCGACGAACTTTGCCCGCATCGGTTTTTCCCCACAAAAAAAACCGCGCTTCCACGCGGTGTTGTCTCCTAAAGACGATCCTCGACGATTTTCAATCGGTGGATGGAAGTCGGAGCGAGGTTTTTTTAATAAATCGAGATCGATTTTTTCCTCCGTGCGAGCGAAGTTTTGCGGAGAAGATCATCGATCGGACTATTTTCACGATCACGTTTCTACCGAACGCAGTCGACGCCTCGGTTTAACATTTGGCTGAAAGGCGAGGGAAAAATCGAGAGAGAGAAAGTTAAAATGCACAGAAGAGAAAAATGAATTTTTTCCTTCGAATCGCAGGGAATTCGAACAATCGCCCTATCCTCGGAAACGATGGTGATGGACTTGGGCGTGATTCCGTTGAATGCGCGGTGAATCGTTGAGCGGAAGCTGTCGCGGCAGGAGAAAAGAAAATTTATACGAGGGAAGTTGGCGCGAGTTTGAACCGTGCGCCAGATTCATAACTCCGATAACCGAACGACGAGGAGGAGATCCGTCGTTGATTTATCGCGATGCGCAACTCGAAAAAGCGCCCACGAAACCGAGGATCCGTGTTGAACGCAGTCGAGCTCGAAATGCTTTCATAATAATCGAAGAATATCGTGTATCACGCGGCAATAAGATTCGAGTATTCTTATAATTTTACTCGTAAAATATTGTACAAGCTTGATCACGATAACAAGGTGGAAATCAGGAGTAAACTATTTTAAAAACTCGATGATCGCGAAAAACTTGACAGATTGTTTCATCCGATCTAGCTTATCGCGGCCATCCCTTATACGATGTTGCGTATCGAAATGCAAGAGGGGACGAAACAAAAGATACATAGATGTACACTATATTTACTACGCCGACTGACAATTTGCCGGCGTCTCGATATGTTCCAGTGGTACGTTAACGCGAGCACACAGACCGTCGGTATCCCTCTCTCATATCGGAACAATACGCGTTCACCTGGTATTTTCGCCAGGATTAAATACTCGAGCGACTAAAAGCGCTCGCCGCTGCTCGTGCATTCGTTCGCGTGCCATTGTATTCTCAATTTCGCGTCCCAGCCAGGGGAGAGGAACGAGAGAAGGAGAAGAAGGGAGAAGCACGGGTGTATCCCCGTGCACCGGGGATGGTGGGGCGGAATGGACCAGTACCTCTCGTGAAACCGGTGCTTTTAGAATTATTACACGGGGTAAATGGCATTTCAAATGGTTAATGGGTATTAAAAAAAATGTTTCGTTTGACCCGGTACGGGGAATCCGCTGCCATCTCTATTCACGCGTGTTGCGCGCCGGCCAGAAATGATTCCTCCGGCGAGAAGGAGAACTCGCAGCGAGATTAAATCCGCGAAATCGGTTCGAGCCGCATCATCCTCTCCCTCCTCCCTTCGCTGCGTCCCTTTTCGGGGGTGAAGAGCGGTCTCGCGCTCCATAGTCTCCACCAGCGAGAATACCATAGCACCGGCATCCTATTCTGCCTGTTCCGCGCCGCCGCGGTCGGCTTATTCGAGCATATTATTCCGCGTATGTACGTGGAAAAATATCCGCGTGGTCGAACCGGCTTGTTAAATCCTACGCCATCAGCCAAATAGACTTGCTAGTCTGTCGTTTCACCAACCTCGGTTTCATACCCCGTCCGAGTTGCGCTAGTAGTCCCTTTTTGCACCACTAGTCCATTACCCTTATTAGCGCGAAATTCCAGTGGCGAGGGTGAAACAAAATTTTCGAGGGGCGGGAAAGGAGAGTTCATCGTGGAGACACCGTCGAGTCCTCTCGTTGAATCCGCTCGAAGGACGTTCCTCGATTCGAGGAACGAAAGGATGGATCGCGAGAAACGAGTTTATCGTATTTTGTGTTTCGAAAAGCCTCGGATTCGAAGGACACAGTTTGATACCAAGTTCACCAAGAGACGGGGAATGGTTGGGGAACGTTCGCCCGCCCGGCTCCGATACTTTCGATACTCGGTTATCGATTTTCCATCCGTTCGTAAGCTGTTGTTCGCGATACAGCCAGCCGATAAATTATTTCGACGAGTTTATGGAGAGCGACGGATCGATTAACTTGCGCGGTTTAACAAGTGGCCAA
>NW_006263864.1:2431814-2434470 GCF_000469605.1 Apis dorsata | reverse complement strand
TTTTTTTTTTTTTTTTTTAATCGCGTCGAGTTTCGTGAAATATTGCCAGCAGTCGAGCCCTGGCACGAGTCCTCGAGCAGCGTCATCAGCAGCTTTGAAAATTTCGAGATCTATATACGCGACGACGCGACGGATCCTCTTCCTTTCCCTCCTCCTCGAAGGAAACTCGGTTAACGAGTCGCGTAACGGCGCGTTTTTTCTCTCCAAAACGAGGCGTGAAACGTCTTCGCCGGTTAATTTGCTGGATAATAAAATTTCCGCACGGTGTCTGGCCACGACGTAATGCAAATACGAGATGCGGCGAAATCGCGGGCCGTTGAGACATTTTTATAGAAAGCCTCCTCGTTTCTCCACCCCTATTTGGACGTGGAATCTCGCATCGAGGTAATCACACTTATTATTTCCACCCTTACGCCACGGTTACTAACGCGTTTCAACGGCTGAAATTCCGAGCAATTTCCTCGGAGGATAATGCAATACAGGAGGGAAGGGTGGGATAGGTAATACGCGCGATGCAACGAACGACGAAATATTGACACTGGTGGTGCGCGAGCACTGGTGGAATCAACGGTGGCAGGAAAGCAGGGGGAGGACGAGGGTGGACGAGAGAGGGGAGGGAGAGAGAGGTCGGGACAACGAATATGAATACTGTATCGAAGCAAATGTAGTCGTTTATACGTCGAGGTGTGAACACACGGGCAAAAACATTTTCGCGCGATGCATTTTCTACCGCGTCACGCACGGCGACCCGCGCACACGCACACGCACACAGGGCCAAGCTGCGTTGAAAATGGTCACGGAAGAAGGGAATTTACGTAATATATTTCGCGTCGGAGAAAAAAGCAGCGAAAAATAGCGGCTAAAGCGTTTTCCCTTTGTGCCGTGTCGCGTCGTCGCTCGTGCAACGATTTCGCGTAATTTACATTAGAAGGCGCGGCCCGTATNCTCCCCTTTCGACCCTTTCCCACTCTTTCCCACCCTCCCGCAAATCCAATCCAAAATTTAGCCCGTGATATCGCGATACACGCGTCCGATCCTTTTTCCAGAAAATCAAATGTGTTTCGTTCGTTCAAAAAAAGAAGAAAAAAAAAACTTTCGAGAGGGTTTTCGATCTCTTCTATGGTTCCGATGGAACCATGGAATCTGTGGTCGGTTCGAGTCACGATTCGAATATTCATCTCGCTCGTTGAGTTTTACTCGCACACCCCGTATCAATCAGGGACATTCGAGAGGGAGAGGGGTTGTTTCGACTAGTCGGTTCTGTGTTCCCTCGCTAATGGTTGTATTCAAGCGTATTAAGTTAACTCGAAACGAGTATGTTTGGAACATCATTTTCCTATATGTGTGTGTATGCGCGCGTGTGTGTATGTGTGCAGAGGCATAATGCCGCTTGCTCGCATAAAGCAGCTTGTATTCCGTTAATCCGATAAGGCTCGGAGCGTTTGAAACGGGAAAGGGAGGGGTAAAAGGGAATAATTAGCCCAGATTTGGAATCGATTTAACAGAAACAATAATCTTATTTACATCCCCGTTTCCCGCTTTATAAATAATAAACCAGATCCCCCCATCCCCCCCTCCCATCCAAATCCCAGTGTTGATCGCGCGAAAGCGTAATCGTCTTAAACCGACAAAGGGGTAAAAATTGGAGTGAATAAATTTTTCGTTTAATAGACGAATTTATCAAGCGAGGCAGAAAAAAAAATAAAAGCAAAGTGAGAGAGAGAGAGAGGGAGAGAAACAGCTGATTAATACCGCGTGAAAACAATGTGACATTGGACTATTTATATTTTTTCCGCCCTCGCGAAAGGGAGCGGCAGTTTGAGGGCGCGAGTTGTTACACGATTGATGCACAGCTAACTCGCGAGATTTTTTTACGAGCATCGATCCGCACACGACTGCATGGGATTAACCGGTGGCCGCGCATCCCCTAGGGCCACAACCCCCTTCCCTCCCCTCCCCTCCTCTCCCCGCGTAACGGCGCACGTTATTTCGGTCAAACGCAGCAATGCGCCCAGACAACGGGAAATTTTCATTTCGCGCTACCACCGCTTAATAGCCGGCGTTGCCCTCCATTAAACGGGCCGGGCCTAGTTTTCCAAATCATTTTTACCAACCAACCGTCTTTTTTTTCCCCTTCTTCTTTTTCTTCTTTCTTCTTTTTCTATCATTCGTCGATTTACGAATACGCGGGGCATAACGGGGCCCGAGCGGGCAAGCGGGGAGAATTTTCCATTAAAGGAATTTGCATATTAATGGAACCGAGCGGGGAGGGAGGGGGAGTAAGCTTGTAGTAAGCTGCGGGGACCACGATTGGCCCGGTATTTCGATGAGGAGAAAGAAGGGAGGGGGAGAGACAAAAGATAGAGAGGAAAAAACGAGAGCGAGGTGTTAAAGCGAACGGATAGCTCAGGTGTTTCATCTGATTTCTATTATATATCGATTTCTCTCAATGCGTATATTGTACTCGCAGCGAGAAATGTTTCGAATGAAAATCGAAGGTATATTATTGTGCCGCTATTGGCTCTTTCGTGAATGGACGCGTGAAAGGTCGCGCGAAGGTCAACTTTGTTTTTTTTAAACGGGATCATGTATTTTTTTTTAATATTTTTAAACCATCGATCGATGCAGCCCCGTACAAAAAGTATTAATCCACGTT
>NW_006263864.1:2427181-2431573 GCF_000469605.1 Apis dorsata | reverse complement strand
TTTTTTTTTTTTTCATTTCCCTTACCTTTCGCAAATTTTATTTAAATTCATATTGAAATATTTATCATTAAACAATAGGCATACACGAGTGTATGATAAACTTTTATATAGAGAATGTCGAGCTGCATCGATTGATTGTATCAAAAAAAAAAAAAAAAAAAAAAACAATTGACCTTCACCATTCAACTTTTTAAACGATTTTTCAAACACTAAGCGATCCACATTTATATATGCAGAAATCTGCAAAGAGATCGAGGGAGATACCAAAGATCTCTATCCCGATCAATTCTCGACAATATCCTTTAGAAAATCGTTAATTCGGATTCGTTTCAGATGACAGACATCACATGCTGCCGACTGGGGAACTCCTGGTGTTCTCGGTTACCTCCTCCGACGCCCAGTCCAGTTATCGTTGCAGGACCGTGCACCGTGTCACCGGCGACACCGTGGAAAGTTCCTCGTACGCGAGGCTCGTGGTCACCGGTAAGTTTTCACGCTTACACGCGTATCGTTCAACCACAGACGGTCGAACTTTCGCCCCGTTGAATATTTAATGGCGGCAAGTGCACGGTGAAATTTCGTTGACCAATCATCGTTATGTGTCCCGCGTACCCCAGATGGGAACGGTTTAAATCGCGCCAATAACCGCCCTCTCTCTTTCTCTCTCTCTCTCTAGTCGTTTATTTCTTACACAAGCTTTCCAGGGCAGAAGGGAATTTGTAGCTATTTATGCAAATTGAATAGAGATATGAGAGAGAGAGAGAGAGGCAGGATTACGCAGATTGGGGGAAACGTTGATTTGTTGGTTAAATAAGCGATGAATTATAAAGTGGTTTAAATTCGAACGTCCATTAAAATGTTAGTATCCATCGCCGAATAACGATCTAAATTATTTGAAATTTGAAGCGGAATTGGACTACCCGTGTGATCTTTCCGATAACGATAAATTTAATAACGTGGTCCCAAGTTGGCGTAGATTTTTAATAATGAATTAGAAGCTGGCCAATTACATTCGGATCGTGGTAAACGAACTTAAAACATGGAATAATCATCGTGAAATACAAACATAGCGAGTACACGACTGTGCCACTTGATGAAGTTGACGCGATATACACGTAACTTCAAAGTTGATAATTGCATACGTACGAGAGTTCTCTCCTCTCTCACTTCACTTAATATCAGTAGTTAAATTTTAACAATAAATTTCGTTGTACGCAACGGTAACCAGTCTACCAATAAAACCTACTTATTCCGTTTAATTAAATTCGCGCGCCAAAATTTGTCTCTTCGACGCTATTATCCTAATTGATTAATTAAGATCGAAAGAGCCGCAACACAGTCGAACTCTCTTCCTGAATCGAAACAAAAAAGGAAACTATCAAAATCTCCTCTCTCGCAAAGGGTCTCGTGAGCGACCATTCGTTCCAAGCATTTCTCATATCCAGAAGGGGAACGTTTCGCGCATCCACTTAAACACGAGCGTTTATACAACGATCTCACGCATATCTTTTGCATGGTAAATCGCAAATGCATTGTTGCGCATTTCCGCGGACAGGCGGCGGCCGCCGCTGACCGCGTGGTTGGTTAGTAGACCGTTGCGTACACGCGGCCTGCTCCGGCTTTCTTCATGAATAAATCATGAAATGGGCGAAATGCTAATGGTCTAAACGTCCGCCATGGGTCGTCGGATGTTTCTCCACTCCGAGTGGCTCGAGTCGTAAACAAAACGGCGCGGGGGCCGGCCAACATCGGTGAAAATACGAGCCGATTCCGAATGGCCGGCCCGGCTTTCACGCGCATTCGCCCTCCTCATCCCCCCCTGTTCTGCTCGTTACCCATAAATAGGTTATAACCTAATTACGGCCATTGTCGCCGTGCGGTCACCGTGCGACGTTTCCGCGGACGTTTCTGCCTCCGAGTTGTGTTGTTTCAATTGTCGTTTTATTAGAAACGGATCCACCGTTGTTCGTGCGACTTGGTGGAACCCGTTTCCCGGATCACTGGGACGAAGGAACACCGCGTGACACTGCGAAAGTGGAACGCGTCGCGAGTGATATATCTCAACGTTTTTATTCTCGTTTTGCTCGTAACGTTTGTTGTAATCGTGGAAATCGGTCGATCGAAGAATTCTCGATCTTTGTATTCTCGGAGGACGCGTGTTTCGTTTTATGGAAGTTTATTGCTGCGAAAGGAAGATCGAAATGCATCTGTTGGCGGGGAAATAATATCGTCGAGCTTATTCGAGCTTCCTTATCGTTATAATGATAGATATACGCGGGATTATTCGAGCGATCCGTAATCAACCCTTGTTAACGATCTAGTGCCGCGAACACGACGGTTCATCGGCACGTTTCATCCCAGCGGAGAGTTGCTGATTCATAAGACGTAAAATGGGTCGGACGTGGGGATGAACGGGTGGAACAATAGTTGGCTAATGATCAAAGTGCAAGCTGAGATGCTCCTTCGGCTGGAAACTGAGAAGATGCGGAATCGAATGCGAGATGAACGTATTGTACGTTAGTTGTACGCCATCTTGTGTACAGCGAAATCACACGAGTTTGTTGTTGGAAAGTACGAAAGTACGATCAATTTTTCGCGGAGATTTCGCTCGCTCGTCCACTTTGCCTGAAGAAGTATTATAAAAAAAAAAAGAAAAAAGTAGAAGTCCTTTAATAATAAAATTCTACTTTCGCTGGGATTTACCGCTACGTAGTAGTGAAGTCGTTTAAAGTTGAAAATTTTACATTCCTTGACCTCGCACAGCACGAGATGTATCATATTACAAAACAAGAAGTTAAACCTAGAAGGCGACAAGAAAGGCGGTGGTAACTTTCCTAGCGTTATGATCTAAAGTCGCCTCGATGTATCGCATGCAACGTACACGCACGGAGCGCATAGAAGGAGCTCCTTGGAGAGGAGTACGGGGAGGAGTCGAGACAAGGTCGAGGAGAGGAGAAATTAATTGATTTCGCCAAGGCAAGATTGCAAGGCAAAACGCAAGTTTACGAGGGGTTGGTTCCCATCACCGTCTCACGCCCCTCCATCACGGTAACCTGTCGTTTCCACTTTTTATCATAGCCACACCGCCATTATCCAACCTGGCATTTTTTCGCAAGCTTTCACCCGCTACTTGCCATCCTCGTCACATTAAAGTTAGAATGCCACGCCGCGCAGCGTCATATTTAGGAAAGCGCCGCCTTTTAAGCCGGCCTGTCCATTAAAAAACACAGCGTGATGGCCGGATAAACCGCGCGGAGTCGTCGTCGGTTTTTAAAACCGAATGGCATTCCTTGAAAATCTTGATTGCACGCTGCGTTTTAGGCTCCCAGCCTAATGGAGCACGGCCGATCCGCGGTTGCTATCCATCCCGTTTCCCTTCTCGATGTCCTTCCTCATCGGCCACGAGTGGATGATTCGAAACGAAATCGCCGGATGGAAAGAAATACGTAGCTTCTTTTCCCACTCCTCGATGCATAGTTTAATCATCCGTCACTCTCCCTCTGTTTAAACGTTTCCCTTTGCGCGTGTCTTCTTAAAACGGATATGTTTTTATGCTGGAAATGCGAGGAATGCATTGTTTCAGAGATACAGAATTGGTAGTAGCTAATAAGGGAGAAACGTTATTATTGTTAATTCGCGTTAACAACGCGAGGAAGAAGTTATGGAAAACCTGTTTCTTTCCAATAAACTTTTTAGTCGAACGATCGAACGATCGAAAGGAAACATTTTTATCATTTATAAAGAATAAGATAGAAAATAGTTCGCGAATCTTGGAAACGTTGACCAGGAGCTAGCGAATGTTGTATACACAGCGGACAATCTCGTTAGGCAAATTTCAAAGTTTTATGCGGACCGTCGTCGGCTTTCGATGCTCACGATCAATTATTGATTATTCTCTGGTCGCGGTTTAATTCGATCTCGCGACCACTTTGCCAGGGTAGGGGGTGGAAAAAGTTGGAGACAACTCGATCGAGTTTAAACTAATTCGAGCATTATCGAATTAGTTGCGATAGATCGAACAGTTTTCCATCCCTCCTCGGCGGCAGTTTACCATCTTCCCTTTTATCCTTCGAGCCGTCGAAGCCGCGGTTTTTGCCGCGGCGAGAAGAGGCTTCGATAGTCAGGAGCCGGATTTCCCCGGGCGAGAAGAAAAGCGGTGGATACTTTGCAGTCTCGGTGGAAAATCCAAAGCGGGGATAACTCACGCTCCGGAACGCTTAGCCGGGATGGCGAGGAAGAACAGCCGCCAAAAAGTTTGTTTTATTCACGATTTACGGACGAGGGGAGGGCCGCGCGAGAGTCATAAAAAGCTGGGCTGCTGGAATGAAACTCGTTCCGGTTGTCGCGCAATGATTGTTCCGTGAGAGAGAGAGGAGAAAAAAGGACGATCGC
>NW_006263864.1:2422902-2427168 GCF_000469605.1 Apis dorsata | reverse complement strand
GCTATAAAATTCCGATAGTCAAACGACTCGTATCTTTCTTTCCTTTCCGCGTTTAATCTTCGAATTCTTCCGGTTTGTCTCTTATTCGTTACGTAAGATGAAGAAACACGAGCACCGCGTGTAAATTATCCACGAAATTACGCGACACCCCATATAAAGAGAGAGAGAGGGGGGGGGGGGGGAAAAAACGAGCGCGCTATAAAATTCGGATAGTCAAACGGCTCGTATCTTTCTTTCCTTTCCGCGTTTAATCTACGAATTCTTCGGGGTGGTCTCTTATTCGTTACGTAAGATGAAGAAACACGAGCTCCGCGTGTACCTTGTCCACGAAATTACGCGACACACCATATAAGAAGAGAGAGAGAGGGGGGGGGGGGGGAAAAAACGAGCGCGCTATAAAATTCGGATAGTCAAACGGCTCGTATCTTTCTTTCCTTTCCGCGTTTAATCTTCGAGTTCCTCCAGTTTGTCTCTTATTCGTTACGTAAGATGAAGAAACACGAGCACCACGTGTAAATTATCCACAAAATTACGCGACACCACGTAAGGAGAAAGAGAGAGAGAGAGAGAGAGAGAGAGAGAAACGATCGCGCTATAAAATTTCGATAGTCAAACGACTCGTATCTTTCTTTCCTTTCCGCGTTTAATCTTCGAGTTCCTCCAGTTTGTCTCTGATTCGTTACATAAGATCAAGAGACGCGAGCACCGCGTGTAAATTGTCCGCGAAATTACGCGACCCGCCGGAAGAAGAGAGAGAGAGGGGGGGGGGGGGAGAAAAAACATAGCGCTAAAAAATCCGGATAGAAAACCCACCCCTCTCTTTCTTTCCTTTCCGCGTTTACTCTTCGAGTTCCTCCAGTGTGTCTCTTATTCGTTCCGTAAGATGAAGAAACACGAGCACCGCGTGTAAATTATCCACGAAATTACGCGACCCCCCGTAAGAAGAGAGAGAGAAGTTGGTGAGCCGCGGAGGTTGGCGGTTATCGGGATGATGAACGCGCGGCCTCGTTGGAAATTGTAAATGTAGATTTATAGCAGATTTGTTGCGAGAAATTCGTTATTCCTGCGGAATAAGGAATCGTGGAGGGGGTAAAAAAAAAAAAAAAAGAAAAAAGAAGAAAAAAAGAAACAAAAAGGAAGGAGTTCGATGGATTTAGCACACGTTTGCTGTATTACTTCCAAGTACTTTAAAGACTCTCCTTTTGGTTGGCAGCTCGCGGAAAAATGTTCAAGTTTGGGGTGGAAGGGGGGTAAATCCATGGAGCGAGGCGAGCAGTTCCTTCGCGGCGCGCTTTTACGATACCCCCGTGGCTTTTTTGCCGGTCAATGACGAGGGGTGGGCGAAGAGTGAAGAGGGGGTGGAAAAGATAAAGAAGAGAGGGTTGGGAAACGGAAGGTTGTGGAGGAAGAAGAAGTGGAAGTAGAAGAAGACGACGCGGCAGAGGAAGGGGGGAGGGGGATACGACTGGATATCGCCCCTATTGGAGACTCGACGAAAACGCAAAGTACAATCCACAGAGGCAGGATGCAGCCAGTCTGCGGAGCAACGTCGGCAAGAAACAATGCAGCCATCACGGCTCCAATCCCTTCGCTCGCTACCCCGCAATCTTATCGAGCCCAACCTACTTGTGTATCTCTCTTTTCCTCTCCCTGTGCAGCGCGGTTAGACGCGTCGCGTATTCCATTCGTTCTGGCCGTTGTGTTCATGTACCTATATACACGGCCAGGTCGGCGCACAAAGGGGGTGGGAACGAGAAAGGGGAACAAGAAATACCGCCGAATACGATGATTTGTAAGGAAGTGGACGGAGTAATGCCGGATCTGCTCGAATGCCGTGGTGGAAGAAGAGAGACTCGACGAGCCCGAATGCTCGCCGCACCGAGGCTGAGATCCTCCTCCCCTCCGTGCTGGCCCCTCCGTGGGGAGGATCCTTCAACTCGGCCGATTATTGTACGGCCGATAGTTGAATGGTGGCAGCTGGTGGCGAAAATCGTGTCGCGTCGAACAACCCCTCGGGAATAATCGCGTGTCCTTTGCTCGACGCCTCGAACTTTGCTAACGAACTCAATTTTATCCTTTCGAGGGCGGGGAGGGGATGTTACGAAATTGTCTATTAAAGTATGGCAGACTCGTGAAACGCGAGTTAGACGTTAAGAAGAACGTATCCAATTTCCTCGAATCGAAGAGGGGGGGATGAAGAGGAGGATGGCGAGAGATATTACCCGGTTTGACGAAGACAAACGACGGTCGAGGCGTCGTTCTTTCTATTTTTTTTCTTCCCCTCCCACCCGTCAAGATACGTATTTTCGTGATTCATTTCGACGAGACGGCGAGTTATTTGTCTCGTCTCGAATTTTGAACGGTCAGATCAGCCAGTATAATCAGCAGGGACGGGTATCGATCTTCTTAAAGCTTCGCGCCTCGACCCTCGCGAATATACCTACTTGTTAATTCTCGAGAAGTTGAGCGTAGAACGTGGCTATTAATTTAACAAAAAGGGGGAACACGCTCGACAATGCAACCATTCTCCACCGACGCCATTTCAACGTATTTCTCTCCCCTTTTTTCGCCGACAGTTTGTTTATTTATACACCGGTTTTTGCCGGGTGCGATGCTCCAAACTCGAGAGTTTGTGCACCGACAGATACACTCGGGGAGTGCATAACGGTGGAGTAAGTACGTAAATACCTTATGTCGCGACGAACAAACCGGAATCCACGCGGCGCATTACGTCTATTTCAGTCGTGTCCCGCAAAAAAAAAGAAAAAAAATAATGGAAACTCGAAGGAAAGAGATAAATCTTTTCGAGAGAAGGGAGGAGAACGATCAGAATCGCGACGAGGAGGAGAATTTCGCGTTCAAAAAGTTGGGAAGAAACGTTCCTCGCCGCGTCGTCGAAAGGAATCCCCGTGGCGGTCGAGAAATCACTTTAAAACTCGGGAGCTCGAGCGGCTTAATCTGTGATTCTTTCGCCGAGAACGGTTCACGCGTGGGGAAGCTGTTGTCGAGCGATCGGGATTAGACGTTAAGCAGCTTTTACGCGAGAACGTGTTAGGACACGTGTTCACCGAGAATACCACCGAGTTATCCTTCTTCCTCGCCGACAATGATTCCTCCGTGTGCCTATACCCCTTTGAAACGACGACGAGAGGATATACGGGTCGAAGAGGCAGTGATACAGAGTTATACCCATTATAAAAAGAGAAATGAATACAGCTGTTGCGATTTTTAAAAATACCTCTGTGCTTCCGTTGAAAATTTTTGTTTAAAAAATCCGGTGCGAAATGATTATTAAAGATTCGACTCCAATTATTCCACGTGGCGGTAACGCGCATCTCAGGCGAGCTCAAGAAAAATCACTGTCCGTCTCGAGCAGGCAGGCGAAAGTGTGGAAGGGAATCGGGAACATTCCCAAAGGTCGAGGCGCATCGTTGGCGCAACTTGCTCGTAGCCCATTCCCGCCGTGATAAATCTTCATTTCGAGCTTGATCTAATAATCCAATATTCCCGTTGAATTACAGCTTTGTTCGAATATGCCCTCCCCCCCAACTCCGACATCTTTGGTAATTTTGACCGGTGGGATGGCCGGGAGGGTAAAACGAGGTGGATAGCGGCGTTTCCTCGTGTTTCCACCACCCTTGTCGGCCCGTATAAATCAGAGATATAATTATTCGAAATTGTGGGAACCGGGGAATACGCAGGGAAACACGTGTACGTCTTCCGCGCAAATTGCGGCCGGGTATCGCGCGCGTGTTGTGACCTGAATTCTGAGGCAATCAGCGGGCCGGCATTAAATTACATATGCGCTCTATCGGTTCGAGAGGCCGCCACTTCGATGACGTAATTAGTCAACGACGTAATACGGTTGCTGGTAATATAGCTACCAATTAATGTAGAAATCCCCCCGGAGTTGTCGACTAATTAATGAAGCCTGAACGATCTACTAATTCCCGAGCACCCAACGTCGTCGCTACGTCGACTCGATACCCTTTTCGTTTCGAAATCTTCGTTGGAGAGGGAAAGAGAAAGAGAGAGCGTTAATACACGGCGGATGGGAATAACTTCCCTAACGTACTTACAAAAACTGTAATTTCTTCGTTAACCTCGTTTGTTCTGCCAATATTTTCCAAGATGTTGCGATTAACGGGAAAAATATTTCTCCTTCTCCCATTCTCGAAAGAGAGAGAGAGAGGGAGAGAGGGAGAGAAATATTAAACGCAAGCGTTTAAGAAAGCGTTCAAGGGATAGCGTATAGCGTGCTCGTAA
>NW_006263864.1:2419981-2422378 GCF_000469605.1 Apis dorsata | reverse complement strand
GGGGGGAGGGGAAGGAGGAATGTGGTTCCCGTAGAAGAACTCGAGCGGCGGAAAGAGGCGAACGCGAAAAGTGCGCGCGTCTCGCAATGGTCGGCACGAGACACATTGTACGGCTAATTAGTGGCAACTTTATCACGGTGAAGTTGCTTGTTCCAGGTAAATACATGAGAAAGAGCGGGCGCCATTTGAAATTCGCTTTGCCAACGATACACACGGCCGGTGTATATTTAATAGAGTCTTAATTGGAGTCGACGGCTCGAAAGGTTTAATTGGACATCGTTCCGCCGCGGTTTCCGCTCCCTTCATCCCCTCCCGCTTTTTTCTCTCCCCTCCCCGCGCTCCTCTCCTCCTCCCCCTCTATCCATCTCCTCCTCCTCCTCCTCTTCCTCTCCCTCCTCTCTCCTCTTTCCTCGCGCTCGCTCGCGGAACCTCTCGGGTTACATAGTCAATGAGCGATGGTTCAAAGGATATCAAGATGTTCGTTTGAGCGCGCACTGTCTCTGTCCGCTTGAAACATCCCCCGCTCCCCTCCCTCCTTCCACTCGATACACTCTCGGCCGACTCGAGTTTGCGTAACTTGGAAATCACTTGCCGCGCTCCGCCTATTAATTAAACTTCTCTCCCCCTTGTTCAATTTTTTAACTGACGCGAAACTCTCCACCACGCGGCATCGCCGGGCGAAGAGCATTCCGGCGAAGATCGTTTTCCAACAGATCGGCCGCGGCGCGGCCGCGTTCCGTTTGCCGGGAAGAAAGAAGAAGTCCTCCTCCCGAAGAAGAATTTGCCGAGAGAAATTTTCGTGTGTAAAAAGTTTAGAGGGAGGAAGGGAGGGAGGGAGGGAGGGAGTTTCTTCGAACTTTCGTGACCGATTTCGTCGACCCCGATTTTTTGAAATTTTTATTAAACTTTAAATATCCGGAGCTTGGAGAGAGAGAGAAAAAAAGAAAGAGGGAAAGAGAAAAAAAAACAACGATTTAATCTATATTTGTATATATAGAGAACATGGAAATAATTAATTAAAGATCGTTTAAGGAAAAGTCAAAGTGATTTTAGAAGTCGCTCGAAAGTAATTTAAAAGTTTCTTCCAACTTCTTTCCCCAATTCGCAATGAAAATAACTCTGTCTATACTTTGATCTAACTACCAAGTATTATTATTTTATAAACTATTTCGCAAACTATCTACTAATCATAATAGTAGTTCGTACTTGGTCCTTATTTCGTTCTTTCCTACGTACATATCCTCGTGCATCGAAATCGAATGGAAATATTTCACGTATGTAAAAAGGTTGATCGACAATTCATCCGATTAGCTATTCAAACGGTGCAAAGATGCAACGAGTCGAAAGTAAGAACGAGACACGGCAGAGTTATCGTGAACGAGAGGATGGAATTATTAACGCTTGATCGAGCCACTACTCGTCGTTGTAAGCAAACGGTGGCGAGCGAATATTTTTTTTCTTTCCTCTTCTTTTCTCTCTCTTTCTCTCTCAATTCGAGTATCGATCGATCATCGAAGTCGTGCTCTCTCTCTCTCTCTCTCTCTTTTTTTCTCCCTCCTCTCGTTTTTTTTCCTTCTTTTTCCCGCCCCCACTCCCTCCTTTTTTCCGCACGCCGGTCACCGTCAACGCTGCGAACGACGCTGACGTTGAGGCGTAAGTCGGATGTAAATGGCATAAAAAGTTTTGAGCGTGCATATGCACGAGAGTCGGTGGTGCAACCGGGCGCGGCGGGAGTATGAACAAGGGTGTGGTGGCGGGGCGTTGGTGGAATATGGCAACTGGAATTGCACACTGGCAGAAGCGAGAGAAAGAGCCGTGGCCTCGGGAGAGAAAGAGGGACGGTTTGAAAGGCAACGACAGAGAGAGAGAGAGAGAAAGGGAGGGAACGAGACGGATAGAGAGGCAAAGTGACAAAGAGAGGCGGAGGAAAAGGGAGAGCGACGAGAGGGTAGAGGCGGGCGACGATCAATACGCCATCAGCTTAAATTACAATAATAACGGCGACCAGACAAAGCTGAGCGCGCTATTATAAAATAGTGAAGTCGTAAAAAGCTTCGGTATCGCGGGGGGGTTCACCCAGGCTTGGACAAACACCGTGCCCCGTTTAATCGGTGCCGAAAATAAAATGTTGGCGGGGTATATCGGGGTCGAAGATCCCAATGGATCAGTTGCCCATTACCATTCCTCGTTCGTTATTTAGACCGATGTTATTTAGATCAGGGTCGATGGAGGGGGAAAGGGAGAGGGGAGGGGTTTCATCGATTTGCGCGGAAATAGATCCATTATACGTATGCTGCCCATACGTAGCGCGTTTCACGGGCGTTATTAAACGCCCGTTTCGATCGATCATAGACGGTCAATTTTAACGCGGTGGTTCACGTACGTACATACGTACGT
>NW_006263864.1:2417521-2419658 GCF_000469605.1 Apis dorsata | reverse complement strand
AAAAAAAAAAAAAAAAAAAAGCGCGCGATTCTCGCGACAAGCAATTACGCGTCAATATTTAAATCGAAACGATATTAATGTTTATGGACGCGTTGAAATCGTAACGATGCCCCGCGAACTCGCGGGGGACCCGCGTCGATGAGTTTTAAATTTTCTCGGGATAAACGCATCCCGGATTAATAATAAAGATTCGTATACGTGCGGTTGTCACGGCGTGTAATTAACGCGATAAAGTAATGTAGGAAAATGTAGAATGTAAACGGAAAGGGGAGAAAACGGAAATAAATGTAAATTTGTCGAGAGCGTAAGACCGGCTCGAATAATACGTAACAGCGACAAAGAAAGGTCTTTCACGGTTGTGAAAAATTGATATCTCGAGATCTTTGTCCGTTTCAACGAGTCTGCGGAGATTTCTTTCCCCGTCCGAGAGACTCGAAATGCTATTTCGAGGTATCAAGGGGAAAGACGATCGTAGAAAAATTGATGAAAGATATAGGGTACATTTCCTCTTCTCTTTTTATTCCTTTTTCTTAATTACGATTCATGGAGAAACGTTGATCGCTCGAACCTTGAAGTAACGCATCAGTAGTTCCAAAGTCGCAAACTTTTTCCTCGTTTTCACGATCGAAGCTCTGCCTTCAATCGGTCAACTACGAACAGCTTGCTTTCCTTTCGAACACTTAAAGCGGAACGTTTTGTCGACCGAAAATAGCGATTCTGTCCCAATATCGCATCCCGTATTAAACCTTTATTTTTTTATACTTTCCGCTTTTCAAATATTCATCGAGCTATTCTAAAGACACTTTTCCAATAAATTTTACAGAAAAGAACAATTGAAATATAAGAACGGTATAAGTGCTCGACTACTATTATAAAATTTATTTATATGCTTTATTATAAAATTGAAAACTATATCCAGCTAGTTGTTCACAATAATAGCGAGAATCTTCGAACAACCCCATTCGATAATTTCCTTTGGAAATCCGAAAAAATGTCAAATACCTTTTTGTAGTCGATAAATATATCGAAAATTATTAAATCTGCTTATCAAAAAAAAGAAAAAGAAAAATTGATGAAATTGAAACAAGTTTTCCCTTCTGTTTCAGACCCTCATACCCCAGTTCCGCCGAGGTTCAACGAACGAGTGAGTCCAGCGCCTATAAGGACGGGGGAGACGATCGTCCTTTCCTGCATCTCGCAGGGAATCCCTCCACCCATGTACCTATGGTTTCGCGAGTCCGTGACGGGGACTGCGATGATCTTCAATTCGGAGAGGATCTACGCGAGAGCAGGGGTCCTCGTGCTGCAGTCGGCGAGGGCGGAGGACGCGGGACGATACGTGTGCCACGCCAACAATACGGCCGGTTCCGAGATGGTCGAATTGGAAGTCTCCATTATAAGCAGCCTCTCCATCCACCTGGTGCCTCAACAGGTTAGTTTTCGATACTTTAATCTTCGTATCGACCGTTTCCTCCTTTGCACAGAGCCATACGTTCGACGTTTGACACTTTTATTCGATATCGCTTGTATTTATTATGCTTATTTTTATCCTTTCGAACTCGATAATACGCGTTCGCGTTACGTACGAATGCGTTTTAAAAGAAGGAATGCGTCTTCTTATGGTTCGAAAAAGATTCGAGTAATTATGTTGATTATATATATATAAAATGTTTGAAGTGTAATTTGTAATTAAAAGGATGGTAAGAAACTTTATCCGGAATAAAAAGTACGTATACAAACAGCCTCTCCATTCACTCGATATTTCAACAGGTTAGCTCAGCTACTTTCGTTTAATCTTTGCAAACCCGTCGAATTATTCCTTTCGACGAAGATCTTTCCATTTAATTTCTTTTACTCCATATATCGTAACGATATAGAAAAATATGCGACGACGAATCTCTAAAGAAAAAAATAAAAAAAGGGAAAATGTGTAGCCCGTGATCGCGAAGAGATTTAAAGTCGCGAATAAGCTAAACTTTGAAAGAGGCAACAGTTTCAACAGGTTACCATCCATTTCCTTTCGAATGGATATCACCGACCATCGGATTCCTTTTTATCCGCTCGAACGACAACTTTGATCCGGATTCCGCCGTTCAGTCGGCGATACGGTAGCACGATTATTTAAACGAAGAAGTTT
>NW_006263864.1:2413144-2417499 GCF_000469605.1 Apis dorsata | reverse complement strand
CGCGCGCGAGATCCTCGAAAAATTCTACTTTTTCCCTCTCTCCCCCCTNNNNCTCTCTCTCTCTCTCTCGCAGTGACAACAGTCTCAACAGGTTAACGGCATTCTATCCGGCATCGATTGGATTTCTGAAACGAGTCGAACGATTCGCTCGTCGCCTTCCTGTTTCACCCTTCGCCGGATAATCCTAATCCTTCGAGAAATCTCGAGGGTGTCGCGCCGATATTCTCGATCGAGACCAACGAACGCGACGCTCTTCTGCCGTCTCGGTCACTTCCGCCCCACGAATTTCCAATTTTTCGAAAGAAGGATAGATCGATTCGAAATAAATTTTTCAACGAGGGATTGCGTACGTACGCGCTCACGTTTCTCAAATCGTGGTGCAAAAAAAGATCGTGATTCTCTCGATGATAAGTAGCTCCTCCTCTTCATCCGGTTGATACCTCAACAGGTTACCTCTCCTTTATTCTATTTCGTAAACAACTCGAGTGCCGCGGAGCGGTTACTTTTTCTTTCTCTTCCCCTCTTTTCTCTCTCTCTCCTTTTCCGCCCTTTCATCCCCCTTCCTTTTCCAGTCAGCGCGTCTAAAGCTTCTCAATGAGCGCCGTTTCTATTTTCAAAACAGATTCTGCAAACTGCCTCGCTGCCTGCTCCTTCCCCCTTCCCTCGACGTAAACAGTTCGTTGCTCCGCGACTTTGTTAAATCGATGAGACGTATCTCCCTCCCGTTCCTCTCTTCTTATCTCCGATTCGAGAACGGTAGACGACGATTCGACACGGATAAATATATATCCTCGTTGCATCGAGAAAAGCCGTGAGACGACGAGATTAAGGGAAATTCCATTTTCTCTGGCCAAACTGCTAATTCGCACCGACGTGTATAATTGAGCGCCGCGACGGTAGTAAACACGGGGATGATCGAGTTGTTGGCATCGTTGCACAAAGGAGACGGTTAATTCTCGGAATACGGTCGGAATGCGCGAATATCGGTGGAACGAGAAATAAACCGTCGCGGACGAAATTCGGATCTCCTTAATAGGAATTAATTGTTAGCATTAACTTCAGTCCCCGGTTCGACGGTGGCCGAGTCGCGACTTCTTCGCCTGTTTCTTTGATCTTTTAACGAAAATTGTTCTCGTTAATTGTTCTCGTCGCGATGTTTTTGGTGGTCGCGGGGCCATTGTGCGCGACGATAAAGGCGAAGAGAAGAAGCCGGACGGGATGGATGACTCTCCGGCTCGTGGATCGATCACGAGAGGGAGGGGGAAGTGGCGGCATGATTCAACGAGAGGCCGCGTCTACGTGACCCGCCGCCGTTCCTCGCCGCGCGAAAAGTTATCGGATCGGGCGTCAACCCCCGGCTGAATTCGCGAAAATTCGCGTGGAGCCAACTCGACCACGCAAATCGCATATCCCGATCGAATCGCGGTGCGTCGGGTCGCGCTGTAAGCGTATTAACGCCGGCCCGTCGATTGCTCGTGCAAAGCCGAATAATTAATAACGTTTGAAACGAAACGTCAAAGGGGGGAAATACGTTGATCCACTCATCTACTGTTTTCTCTCCTCACTGCCGTTCCATTTGCCAGGATATTTTCAAAATAGCCTGTCGACAACGTAACCATTCAATTAACCCTGTCGACCATCCCCGTAAAATAACGAACGAATTCGAGAAAGTATGCGATACTCGATTCCAAAATAGAAATTTGGGTTAGATTATTGGAAAAGAGGACGAAATACGGGGATGAGACTAACGATAATCGGTGAATCGTGTAAAGGAAGGGATAGGGATCGGGCAAATGGAGCGTTGTGTCGCGTTGTGTGCATGTGTGCGTGTAGAGAGGAGAAAGGAGGTGGACTCGATGAAATAGCATTCGTTCCCCGGAAGGTTCTCGCATAACTTTTGCAATCATCAGCAAAGAAAGCCTTATTGAGGAGGGATTGTCTGGTATATTGGCTGCCATTCTCGCTCCTACGTCGCTTCCTTCCATTAACGCGGTCGTTTTATTAAAAGCATCGCGTCGCGTCTTCCCGTCACGCAACGCTTTTCAACCTGCAACTTTTCCGTGTAATCGATTTTTCGGTCAGCAATTTCACGGATAATTACGGAGATAAGGGATGGATTCGCCCCTTATTACGAATCGCTCAAGATAAACGTTGATCGACCAACTTTTTCCCCGAATTTTTTTTTTTTTTCTTGCGAAGATTTTTCCTCCGCGAGCGACTCGGATATACGATAGTCGACTATAAGAGAATAAATAAGGAAAAAGAAAATAAAGCGGAGCAATCCGATTTATTCAGTTCCGCGTAACAAAGATCTTTCCATTCGTCTGATCCTACGGAACGTTCACTTGACGACGTTCTCGCGAGCGTAGCGAATCGAGAAAATTCCACTGCATTCCACTCCACCGTAAGTACACAATTCTACGTTTCCGCGAAATTTATGATTATTTGCCCCTATTTTTCTTCAAATTCTCGTAATAATTTTCTCCCTCTCTCTCTCTCTCTCTTCTCTCGCTTCATTCATCCGTTATGGGAGACAGTTCGAAAGAAGACATCTCGCCGCTATATATCGCGTTTATATCGATGTAAACGCATCGTTGGTCGTCGTAATAACGCGTCTCCACGGCGTGAGGAAAGGGAAGAACGGAGACAAAAGGAATCGCGAGGTGCGGCTCGCCGACGCCTTCGCGGATTCGCCTTTTTTTCCCTCCCTCCTTTCTCTCCTCACCTCTCAAGCTCGTTCCCTCGCCTTTAAAGGCGCCATCCTTGCGCGTCTTATTTCCCATTCCTTCCTCGGCCTGCTTGAATACCGTATCAAAGGATATTTAAACCGGTCTTCGGTTTGAAAGAAAGTTTCCTTTGGGGTCGTGGAACAAAAGAAGCCAGGCGAGAGCCAACTCGTGCGCGCACTCCTCTCTCGACGATATTTAATGGCCGTAGCCGTGATGGTCGCCTCGATTCCGCTCGAATTTCTCCCGATCGTTCGCTCAATATGAATATAAATCCCGTCGCCCCACGTTTATCTCCGCGATACGAGGAGAAATACAGAGAAATCCTCCTTTTCTCTCTCTCTCTCTCTCTCTCTGTGCAACGCTCATATCGTATATACGCTGCACGAGGAATCTCTTCTTCGATCCTTTGCCACGCGCGAGAGACCGCTTTCGAAATTCATGACCCGAGGGCGGTCGCGTTACGTACACGTACATATGCACGTACATACGTCTCTCCCTTTCTCTCTATCTATCTCTCTGTATTGATGTATCGGTGGTAATCAGGGCGCAGAATCGTCCTGGCCGTGTGTATATGTGTGTGTGCATCAGTATCCACGCTGGATAAACGAGCCTCTTCAATAATACATAAGACGGATTCCTGGCGAGATCAAAGCCTCGTTTCCTCGATCGGTGATCAATTAAGCGCAAGACGCAAGACGCGTGCGGAAATGCCAGTAGGTAGGAGGCCACTCGATCCGAATTCGATGCCTCGCGGTCTACTCCCCTCCCCTCCCCTCTTGCCCGATTACGTCGAGCTCTTTTCCACGGTTAATCCTTCCCATGCTTTTTTAACGTCGATAATGCTCTCTCGTTTCTGGCGTGTGTAATTAGACCCGGTAAATAATCGAGTTGGAAATATCGAAAAAAAGGAGATCGATACGTGGCCATATTTTAACGCGATAAAAGACTCGGTTACGAAGACACTCGGTTTACGATCCACTTTCCCTCGTGCGTTGTGTTGAAATGAAAAACCTCGTATCCAAGAATTCTTCTCTGAACCTATCGTCCGTTTCGTGTTCCTATCGATCATTTCGTTGAATGCGCGACCCGGTTTCGCGAACGATTCTCGTTAATGATAAATCAGACGGGGGAATTGATCAAAGGGAGATGACCCGGAAGCGATTAAGCTCTTTCGGAAGGATGAAATAGCCAAAGGGACATTCGATTTCGGCCCGGTATGCCAGCCCACACTCGACTGGAATTCGAATTCCCCTGTCGTTGTGTCTAAGCACGTTAGGCGTTTTCTATCGACGTTCCACCAAATTATTGCGCGCCACCCTAACTACTTCTCATTACGTTATCGTACATTCCTTTACCAAAAAATTTCTATCCAAACGTTTCCACAAGACCCGGATCTTTTGCGATCCTCGTCGATACTTGATCAAAATATTCGAAACGAAGCGAGAAATCGATGGATGCTATTAAACAGCTGATCCCTTCACCTCGTACGAAATATTCGAACGAACCAATTTTCGATATATCGTACGATCACGACCACACGTCGTATATAACTATCTATATAAATTCATGCTCGATGATTCGTTAACGCGCGCAGAATCGCACGAGACGTACTCTCTCGTATTGGAC
>NW_006263864.1:2410363-2412918 GCF_000469605.1 Apis dorsata | reverse complement strand
CCAAGCGACCGCCGAGTTGCGTCTGGGGGGTGAGTCGCTTTTCTAACCGCTTTTGAGAGGCCAGTGATCCTTGATTTCCTTGGTAAAGGAAATTGGTAAAGGCGAATTAATAAAAAGTGCGGTATTAATTTATACAATATTCCTTAGATCTTTGTCTTTTCTTCATTAAGAAATGTGTTTCACTTGTGTAGAATCGCTACTCGTTTCGAGTCGCTACTTCGCCCGAGTGAAAAAGTCGTCGAGGCGAAAAGGTTAATTCTAAACCCTTCCTTGTGTTCGCCTGTGTTTTTATGAACGGCGGATAAGACGAGGGAAA
This sequence comes from Apis dorsata, assembly GCF_000469605.1. Taxonomy (NCBI): domain Eukaryota; kingdom Metazoa; phylum Arthropoda; class Insecta; order Hymenoptera; family Apidae; genus Apis; species Apis dorsata. Next base: position 2,412,602 of record NW_006263864.1, on the reverse strand, counting down.
AGAGGGACGAGAGATCTCGGGATTGGCGTTAAATGGCGGCCGCTACTGGCGCCAAATTGCCCTCCTCGAAAGTTAAAAATTTAACCGCGATGAGAATATATCCCGAGTCAAATCCATCCCCTATCCGGTTGATACTTTCTTCGCGTTTAAACTGATAGACGGATCAGTATATATATATATATATATATATTTATACGTATAACGCTCCTCGTAACCTGCCTCCCTTGCGGGTTACACGAGCTTCATAGAAGTTTTATAAAAGTTCCGTCTGAAAATAATAAGGCTGAATTAAAGCTATTACCGGACCACCGTTAACGAAGGGTGATCAAGGGTGGTCTCCATTGCGAAACTTTTGTACCATTTTCTTTATTTTTTTCTCTCTTTTTCTTTATTTCGGATGGCTTTTCATCGACCATTCGCGAAACTAAGTCCACTCCAACACGATTAAAAAAAAGAGAGAGAAATACGTATTACAATAACGCTTTATTCCGTTTTTTTCTCCCTCTTTGGATGGGGGTTAAGTATTTTTTAATTAAAATAACGGGGGAAAGTTGGACCCTTCGAATGGAAAGACTTCTTTCGAGGCGAAGAACGCGTGGAAACTTGGTCCTTGGATGACAACGGCCGATATCGAACCGAAAGTATAAAATTCCCCGGACCCTTTGGTTTCGATCAGAATTTCACCTGGAATTTATATCCAGCCTGGCAACGCGATTCCACGCTTCGTCGCATCCGGCTGCTCTCCCCATTCCTCTCGACTTATCTCGAGCCAAGAGGGTAGTGTCTTTCTTACCTTCGCTTTACACGTCTCCCCTTCTCGTTCAATACGCGCGCAATACCGAATTCTTTCGTTACTACGTCGGTTCCTCTCTCGATTTCTTCTCGTCGTCTCCGCGGCGAATGTGGCCCATTCTCGCGTGCGAAACGAGCTCGAGAAAGGCGGCGCGACAAGAAGGGTCTGGTTCAGGGAAAAGAGGGAATAACACCGCGAATCGAGCGAATGGAGGAGGTTAGAAGGCGCGTGAAGGACGAAAAGGAAAAATCGAAGAAGGAAGAACAACGAAACGATGAGAGAGAGGGAGGGAAGAAAAACGAGGAGGAAAGGCGTCGAGAGAGGGAAGAAGAGAGAAAAAAATGCTTAACGAGGGCGATGCATAATGGAGAAAGGAGAAATCCACTGGCTGGCGTGCCGTGAAATAAATACATGCCATTTGTCTTAGTCACGAGGGTGGGAAGCCGGGCGAGACTGCCGCCAGCTCGTGGAAGTGAAAGAAACGCATCGCCAACCAGCCGAGAGGGATGAGAAGGTTGGTTAAAAGTGTTGGTATCCGCTCGAAATTCTCGCGTGAAAAAGCAGTGACGAACGAACTCGTGGCTAGGACGAATGACGCTTCGTGAACCGAATATTCCACGGTCGACGGTGTCTTTAAATACCGGCCGGTAATGCGAGAATGACGATTCGTTCCCTCGAACGATCGACCATCTTAAGCGCGTGAACGTACTCGACTCCTATTTTTGTCCTTACATGTCGCGTACGTCCACGTATATCGTGAGCCATTGGCCAACATTTCTCATATATCGGATCTCGAGTGTTCGACGTCTTCGTTTTCAATCTCTCTCCCCCTCGTGACAATTCCCCGATTCTCTCGTTGCCAATGCCACGAGCTCATTTCGAGACGCGTTAAAAATCGTTGAGAAGCGAATTAAATAAGAAATCGATAGAGAGTGGAGTAGAGAGTAATGTTGATTTTTAATTAAAGGAAATGCTTGCTTTCGCGCCTCGCCCGATTTTAACGGCTGCGTTACGCGCGGTGAAAGTAACAACTTTGCAATCGACAGACGTCAATTAAACGTCAAAAGCCGTTGAAAAAACTAATAACTTCTCGTTTTAAGTTTCACCGTGTAATTACTTGCGATCGGTTCGAACCGAAGACCGAGTGTCGCCTCCGCATTATTCTCGCTATTCTCGTTTCTTCGCGTGCATCGAACGATATCCTCGTCGCGCATAGAGAAAAGTCAGGCGTCCGTTTATTTTCCATTCGACTATTTTTCAGTCGGGGCGTTTGCGCGGCGGTGGGAATTTTTAAACGTTGGAATTTTCAGCAGGGTGGAAAACTCGTTCCATTCTCGCCCGGTTAATAACTTTCTCTTTTCGTTCGCCGATAAGTCACGACTTTTATAGGGTCCTTTTGTTCGCGCGAACATGCGACCTTCTTCGTTACCATTCTTCTAAATAATT